>NC_092775.1:45306018-45606174 GCF_047496795.1 Chiloscyllium punctatum | reverse complement strand
AGTGCACTCTTTTAACTTCAAATTAGTGTGCTAAATGGGCTCATTAAGTATCAATATTGCCCTGGAGTGCTGTGAACCTGCCTGGTTCAGGTGTCAGATTAATGAGTTCCAACTTGAATTGGAACTTCCATTTGTTAACTTAATTTTCATGAGTGTATATTTTATGGAAATGCATAGTTTTGAGGTTTCCTGCATCTTTCAGTAACATAATAGCAGAAAATTAGGAGGAAAACCATCAAAACACTAACACAATATTATCTTTGATATAGAAACAGCAAGTTTATACCTGCTAACTCTGGGAAAAGAACACACACATGCACACACACACTCGCCAGTACATGAGGATGGCCTCAGGCTCTTTTGTATGTCTTTAACTTGATTTCTTGGACCATCAGCAGTAACAGATGCTGTAGTTATCTTTTAAGTGTTCAGTTTCCTGATGTTTCTTCACATATAGTGTTGTCACCAAGCATTTCTCTTTTTTAGAGAGACAAAGAAAGAGAGAGGTAGGTTCCTTGAACTAAAAACTAGTTGGATATTTTGTGTCTGCAGAAGTTATATGACAAGTTTCATAATTGTGGGTGGAGTTTCCAACATGTGAAATTACTCATGACCATGTAAATCAACCCAGGAAATGGAGGGTTTTTTTCGCATCTCCCATGGGGGCTGGCTGGTTTTAGCTTTTACTTCACGTTGGTTTCATAACATGTAGTTAACTTGGCTAACCTTGTGTTATGAAGATGTGGGCTTCTTTTGTGTTTTTCCAGCACTACACTCTTGACAAAAATCACACAACACCCTGTGATAATCCAACATGTTTATTTGGAAGTACAAGCTTTCAGAGCATTGCTCCTTCATCAGGTAGCTAGCTGACAAAGGAGTAGCGCCCTGAAAGCTTGTACTCTCAAATAAACCTGTTGAGTATAACCTGGTGTTGTGTGATTTTTACCACTGTCCACCCTGGTCCAACACCAGCACCTCCACATCTTGGCTAACCTTGGTCAGATGATGCCACTTTAATCAGTGTAATTTTAAAAACCATTTCAAACCATGAAATTCCTAGGTATTAAATCGGTCAATGGAATTCAAAGATTAACAGCTCGTGTTTAATGTGATAGTAGTCATGGCTCTGGGCGATCATTAATTTCTGTCCCAGGATATCATTGCAGGAGTTCCTCAGGGTGGAATCCTAAACTGAATCATCTTCGGCTGCTTCATGAGTAACCTTCCCCTCATTAGGTTAGAGATTGGATGCTTGCTGATGATTGCACAATGTTTAGCGCCATTCATGACTCCTTAGATACTGAAGGAACCCATATCCATGTGCAGAAAGACCTGGACAACATCTAGGTTTCAGTGGATAAGTGGCAAATGACATTCATGCCACCCAAGTGCCAGGCAATGACCAATTCAAACTGGAGAGAAGCTAAGTACCTTTATTTGAATTTCAAGGATATTGCCATCACTGAATTCCCCACTGAATCAGTAAGCTTCACACGGTCAGGAAGGAGAGACAACATCCAGATTGAGTATGTAGTTCAGAAATTTGGAAGCAATGTGGGAATTCAGTGCAGATGGAACGAAGTGTTTATTGCTTGCTTTCTCTGGCTCATATCTTGCAAGTTTCTTTTAACAGGATAAATTGAAGCCCAGGATCAGGGTTTTAGAGTGATATCACTGGGAAGCTGTATGTTCATTGGTTGGTGACAGCTACTAATTTGACTAATTTGACTGAGTAATTAAAATAGAGATGCTTGGCCAAACAATGTGTTGTATCTGCATGGTGTGGGAGCTGGTGGACCCCATTGTGGTTCATCGTGACCACATCTGTAGCAAGTGCTAGTTGCTTGAGGAACTGTAGCTCAGAGTTGATGAGCTGGAGTCTCATCTCCAAGCTCTGTGGAACATCAAGGAGGGGGATAGTTACCTGGACTCTGTGTTTCAAGAGGCCTTAGATTAACTACCTTGAATTCAGTCAGTGGTGAGGGACAGGAAGGTGTGACTATGAGCGAGGGAGGTAGAGGAGTACAGGAGGTAGGGCTGAAGGTGCCTCAACCCTTGAGTTTGTCTAACAGCTTAAAGGTTCTTGTTTCCTGTGTGTATGAGAGCAGGGGCTCATGGGATGATATGCAAACTGACCATAGCACTGTGGTAGATGGAGCTATTCAAGAGGGGGTAGAAAAGAGAAATCTAGTTGTAATCAGGGATACCATAGTGTGGGGAATAGACACTATTCTTTGTGGCCAGGATTGAGAGTCCTGAAGGCTATGTTGCCTACTTGGGCCCAGGTTGAGGAAAATTCATCTGGGCTATAGAGGAGCTTGGAGTGGGAGGGAAAAATTCCAGTTGTCGTGGTCCACATAGGTACCAACGATCTTAATAAGAAGAGGAAAGAGGTTCTCCTGAAGGAATGTGAGCAGCTAGGAGCTAAATTAAAAAGCAGAACCAAAAAGTTAACGATCCCTGAATTACTACCTGAGCCACCAGCTAATTGGCACAGGGTCAACAATATTAAAGAGATAAAAGGCTGGTGTGGGAGAGACACGTTCAAATTCATGCAACATTAGCATGAGAATGGGGAAGGAAGGAGCTGATCCAAGTGGATGGGCTCACTTGAATCATTCTGGGACCAGAGTCCTGGAGAACCACATGCTTAGAGTTGTGGATAGGGCTGTAAAATAAATAGTGGGGTGCGGGAGGTGACAAGGGAAGTCAGGGAAGACAGCATTAAAGCAAAAGAAAATGCTTACAATGTGCTGAAGATTATTGGGAAGCATAGGTAGTAATATAAGATTGCAGTAGTTTTTTTTTTAGATCTCTAAAAGGTAAGGGAAAGACAAGAGTGGATGTTGGATGACTGGAAAATGATACTGGGGAAGTAGTAATGTGGAACAAAGAAATGGCCAAGGAACTGAATATATACTAACCACCTTGGATGAAGGGGTAAGGGAGGTTCTCGACCAACTCCACCCAGTTTAATAGGCATCAATCTTCACAGTGGAAGATACCAGCAGCATACCAGAACTTCCAGAGAGCCAGGGGACAGAGGTGAGTGTAGTGGGCATCACTAAGGAGAAAATGCTAGGGAAGCTGAGAAGTCTAAAGGTAGAAAAATCACCAGGATCAGATGGACTGAAGGAGATAGCTGATGGCATTGTACAGGCATGTAGTGATCTTTCAGGAATCACTGGAGTCAGGCAGTATCTCAGAAGACTGGAACATTGTCAATGTAACACCCCTGTTTAAGAAGGGAACGAGTCAGAAGACAGAAAACTATATTTAGGTTAGCCGAACCTCGATTGTTGGTAAGATTTTAGGGTTCAATATTAAGGTTAAGATATTAGAGAACTTGAAAGTAAAATAAAAAAGTCTAAAAGTGAAAGTAAAATAGGGCAGAGTCAGCAGATCTTCATCAAGGGGTGACCCTGCCTGACAAATTTGTTCGAATTCTTTGAGAAGTTAACAAGCAAGTCAGACCATGGAGAACCAGTGAACATGATCTATTTAGATTTCCAGAAGGCTTTTTGACAAGGTGTCACACAAGAAACTACTAAATAAGATAACAGCCCAGAAGGCAGAGAGTAAGGATAAAGGAGTCTTTTTCAGGACAGCATCTAGTGACTTCCAAGCCTCTGGAGTTCCAAAGGACCATGATTATTCACGTTTTACATTAACAATCTGGACGAAGGAACTGGTTCGGCCGCATTTAGAATACTGTGTACAGTTCTAATCGCCACATTACCAAAAGGATGTGGATGCTTTGGAGAGGGTGCAAAGAAGGTTTACGAGGATGTTGCCTGGTATGGAAGGTGCTAGCTATGAAGAGAGGTTGAGTAGGTTAGGTTTATTTTCACTAGAAAAAAGGAGATTGTGGGAGGACCTGATTGAGGTTTACAAAATCATGAAGGGTATAGACAGGGTGGATAGAGACAAGCTTTTTCCCAGGGTGAAGGATTCAATAGCAAAAGGTCATGCTTTCAAAGTGAGAAGTGGAAAGTTTAAGCGGGATACACCCGGCAAGTACTTCACACAGAGGGTGGTGGGCATTTGGAATGCGTTGCCAGCAGAGGTGGTAGAGGCAGGCACGGTAGATTCATTTAAGATGTGTCTGGACAGTTGCATGAGTAGGTGGGGAGCAGAGGGATACAAATGCTTAGGAATTGACCAACAGGTTTATACAGTACATTTGGATTGGCTCAGCCTTGAAGGACCGAAAGGCCTGTTCCTGGGCTGCAAATTTTCTTTGTTCTTTGTTTAGATTTCTCTTAAGGTTAACGTGCAAGTACAGTTGGCAGTTAAGAAAGTAAATGAAATGTTAGTATTCATTTTAAGAGGCTGAGAATACAAGCAGGGATGTACTGCTAAGGCAGTATATGGCTCTGGCCAAACCACATTTGGAATATTGTGAGCAGTTTTGGACCCCATATCTGAGGAATAGTGTGCTGGCATTGTAAGGGGTCCAGAGGAAGTTTCTAAGTATGATCCTGGGGATGAAGGGCTTGTTATATGCGAAATTGTTGAGGAGTCTGGGTCTGTAATCTATGGAGTTTGGAAGGATAAGGGGTGAGTTGATTGAAACTTACAGAATACTGAAAGGCCTGGAGAGAGTGGACGTGGAGAAGATTTTTCCACAAGTAGGAGAGACCTGAGGGCACAGCCTCAAAAATGAAGGAATGACCCTTTAGAACTGAGATGAAGAGGAATTTCTTCAGCCAGAGTGTGGTTAATCTCTGGAACTCATTGCTGCAAAGAGCTGTACAGGCCAAGTCATTGAGTGAATTTAAGACAGAGATAGCTAGGTTCTTGATTGATAAGGGGATCAATGGTTACAGGGAGAAGGCAGGAGAGAGAGAGATTGAGGAATATATCAGTTATGATCAAATCGTAGGGCATACTCAATTTGCCAAGTAGCCTACTTCAACTCCTATATCTCATTATCAGCTATCTGTGGGTTATCACTGACTTAAACCAAACTGGATCACATGTAAATATAGTGGTTACTAGATCATGACAGAATCTAGGAATTCCGCAGCCAAAAACCTCCTGTCTCCTCCGTGCTTGTCCGCCATCTACAAGACATAAGTAAGGAATGTGAGAACATACTCTTCACATGCTTAGATGGATATAGCTGCCACAACATTCAAAGGCACAACACAGATTAGAGCAGCCCATTCATTTAGCACTACTTCCATCACCTTAAACATTCACTACGCGGGCACAGTGGCAGCAGTGTGTACATCTATAAGATGCACAGCAGCAACTCAGGCTCGTTCATCAACACCTTTAAACCCATAGCCTCTACCAGCTGGAAGAATAGAAGCAGCACATCCATGGGAACACCAGCACCTGTGTATCCTCCGAATCACAGCAGCTGATTTGGAACTATATTAGCAATCTTTCACTGTCACTAGATCAGAACCCTGACACTCACTTCCTCACACAATGGAGTGCATCTATACTCCATGGACAAAATTCCAGAAATTCATTACCACCTTCGCCAGAGCAATATATGTTGGCCTAGCCAAACACATCCTCATCTGACTTTAGATGGTGGATATCACTATGACCAATACTATTTATTAGCTTGGCAGTTCACTCATGATATATAATAATCAATTTTGGTCACAAAGTTCTTCAAAACATTGGCTTCCTCACAAAGAATTTCATCTCAGCTCCTTCAACGAGCTAACTTGATTCCCAGCTGAACCAGAGCAGCATAAATACAAATTACATGGGTATGGTCCTCACCAAGATTATCAAACAACTGCAGGACTTACTTAACTCGATCTAAATGGCATAGGTCCAGCAATGTTATCATCAAGTAACAGATTAGCTGGAGTAACTGTGTACTGGCTTATATTCGGCTTCTGGATCTGGCTTCTGCTTCTGGGGAGGTCAGAAAAATGGTACGGAGTGAGACCCACATTTTGAAATCCAGCAGTGACACAATGGACCAAATGGCTTCCTCCTCCACTGTAAAAATTCTGACATTGAGCTTGCCTTTACTATAACATTGGTGTCATCAAACATCACTGAGCTTGAATTTATCTTTATTGTTTTATATATTTTCAACAAGGTTAAATCTCTGATGAAAATTTGTTTCCCAGTTGTTGTTTCAGCTTTTTTAAATAAGTTGGGCTTGTTCATTTCTCTTCTTTTTCTTTTCAATTTCTCCTTTCCAGAAAAAAATGTTCAAAATCAGATTCCTTCACAATGTTTAACTTCTGAAATAATAGACCAACCCCAAGATGGTGATAAAAGGCAGAAATTTTCTACTTTATTTCAGTTAACTTACATGGGATATGGAATTTCTGGCCCCCAGCTTCTGATATCCTGACCATTGGAAGTGAAATACAAATTAGGAGATGTGGCAGGCATGCAAAAATATTGCCCAAGATGTTTAAACTTTCAGTGGTCTAACCCCTGCGGCCTGGCACCTTCCATAATTGGATGTGAAACATTGGTTCTTCATGCTTAGTTCAGCCAAATATGTTACTGCATCTATGTGTGAAAGGATAACAGTAAAATGATGACTTAGATAAACATTAAAATACTGGATTGGTGCAATCTAAATTGAGACCATGATGACTTTAAAAATGGGTTAAATTGATAAACAAAAGAAAATGGCTGAAAGATATGGAAACAACATGGCCATAGAATTAGGGCCACTGTTCACCTGACAAAAAATAACAAATTGAACAACTTGGGACAAATGAGTTACAATTTCTATTGCTTCTATGTACTAGATCATTGAACTGAAATGTTTTATGCAGGGAAGCAGCAAGTGATAGGCATGGAATTTTTCCACATGTTGAGTAGGATTGGGGCAAGACAGTAGGCCAAGGGTGAACAGATGGTGGAATGAGGGTGATGGTAACTGAAATGAGAAGAGTCAGGATTCTAATTCTGGTGGTAGGCGTTTAATTCCCAGAGCAGGAGAGAATAGTAAGGAACTGGGAGGGGATTATGAAGAGGGAAAATTTTTAGATGGGCTGGAATTGAAGCAAGAAATTGATCTTATGAACTGGAAAATTACAAAGATGATTCAGAACCTTCCTGTTTATATAGGATGTTATTTTATAGCCTAACTATACTTGCTGCATTGCAGACTGTGACTAATGAGAGCTTCCCCCCACCGTGTGATTTTACCCACATTTTAAATTTTAAGTAGATCAAGAGGGAAATGGGCATGAACAAAAGAGTGTAACTGGCACATCTTCTGATTTAACTATCAGGATTGGCATGTCATGGTCAAAATTCTGCCTTGGATTTAGTCAGGAGAGTCTGTTTACCAAAAGCTAAGATTAGAAATTCTGCCTTCATTATGTATATTCTTATTATGAAAGACATAGATATTAAAGAGTACCATTCATTGTCATGCACCTTCTTGAAATTTATTCAGAGCATCAATGGGAGTTGCCTAAACTCACCCATTAACTCTCCATTTGAGGAAGAAACATTGGACTCTTATTCTTGAATGCAAATAAATAAAATATATCTATGATGAATTTAGCTTTTGCAGCTATTCAGCTTTCAACAAGATGGCTAAGAGTGGATGTTTAATTGTTAAATTGCTACGGTGGTCTAATGGGAATCCCTGCTGGCAGTTATGCTTAATTATTTACCTTTGGCTAAGAAAAGAAAACCCTAAGGTCTAATTAAGAGATTAATGGATTTACTTAAGTATTTGATCTTCAAATACTGACTTTGCCTGTACACCAAGAGGTAATTTACTATTTAACATATGATATGGAGCCTTCTCACCACTTGAAAAGCAACAGCTTATCACAGCAATAGGTCTTTCATGTCCTTATAAAAATAATATTGGACGTAAAATCCTTCTTTATCTTTAATGTAATACATTGGCTTTACTATCCTTCTGGAGAAAGGGCATCTGTGATGCCATTTCTTTTGAAAATGTACTTTGCCATGCTCTCTTATTAATTCTTTCCTTTCTGCAGTTTGCCAGAGAGGATACAACTTTTTGCATTTCTTTTATGGGTTAAGTTTCTCTTAATACCTTGGACATAGGAGTGAAATGAAAGAGTCTTCGCATTCTTGGATGTTTGAACTTTGATCGTACTTGCTGACTAAAATTTGTGATGTCCCAATATATGGTGGAGATATCAATGACCGAGGGGCATAGATTTAAGGTAAGGGGCATAAGATTTACAAGGGATGTGAGGAAATATTTTTTGCACTCAGAGGGTGGTGGGAATATAGAGCTCACTGTCTGTAGGGGTAGCAGAAGCAGAAACTTTCATAACATTTAGAAAGTATTTAAATGTCGACTTGCAATGCCAAGGTATGCAAGGCTATGGGACAGGTACTGGAAATTAGGATTACAATAGTTAGGTGGTTGTTATTGATTGACAGAAACTCATTTGAGATAGATGTCTGAGTTTTGCTTGAAATTGGTCAAGTGTCAATTTGGATGGGTTTCATGGAGGGCTTCTCTCCATGAGTGCTAATGAGATTTCTCGTGCTGTTTTCTGAAACTTGCTTCATTGCCTATACACCATGCTCTTCTCATATATTCCCTCTTGCCAGAGGCAGAACTCAGTTTTTATCCAGATCAAGTGCTGTTAGTTCAGACCCTGCCCACGCACTGTTCCTACTGAAGATTTGACAGGGAGTTGTCAGGGTTTGCTGACAGGGACCTCAAGATCATGGTAAATGGACTGATGCAGAGGAGATTCATTCTCTTCCTGACTGATGGAGGCTACCATGTACTCTGACCCTGCCAGAGTGTTCTCAAGTTGTTACTTGGGTTGGTATGGTATCAACAGTCTGGAAGAATGCTCAGCAATGCCACAAGGTCAATGGCTTTCTCCACTTTTCAAGAGTAAGTGACACAATCTTTTCTCTGCTACCTCACACTCACTCTAACTCTGCATCTCTACTCACCTCTCCTCCAGGTTGATGCTCCACCACTCTCACTATTGCATGCAAAGTCTTCTCTCATTCACTCTCACCTACTCTGTTCCTTAGACTGCAAACCTGCATTTATTTTGCACTGGCCACTCACTTTGGATACCTCACCATTTGCAACACAAACAGCAATGTCAGCCATTTAAAACGTATTCAATCCCTCTCATTTCAGTAGAAAATGGCCTACGACAGACCCCCCTGAAGGGAAGATCTTTGCTTTAGCTAAAGAAGGTT
This sequence comes from Chiloscyllium punctatum, assembly GCF_047496795.1. Lineage (NCBI taxonomy): Eukaryota > Metazoa > Chordata > Chondrichthyes > Orectolobiformes > Hemiscylliidae > Chiloscyllium > Chiloscyllium punctatum. The sequence continues at coordinate 45,597,009 of NC_092775.1, read as the reverse complement.
TTGCCTCTCTATTGGAATGCCACAATCTCCATGTCTTGGCAATCAAGTAATCAAGGAAGAACCATTGCCTGTTAACTCTGCTGCTCTCTTTTACCCTCGCCATAAATATACTCTTAATATGCCTGAACGTCTATGCTATTTCATTTCTCATGGTCTCCATTTTGTCTCCTGGGCAACATTGGAATCTGCATCATCCCGGTCATCAAGAGGGCAGTGTGCAAGACATCTGCCCCACCATGACTGAGGAAGAAGCTACAACTTCCTCAGAAGCTCCATCAGCAAGGCCTCCCTGCACCAGTTCACATACTATCACCTCGGTGGGTATTTTAGCTCGGCTAGAGTCAGGAGAACATGCTGACAAGCGCATCATCGCCATGTCTCCATAGCTGTTGAGGAAGAAATGCCCTAAGTCGCTGGCACTCAGAGGGTTGCTGAAGACCAACCATCTGCTAAGCCTTCATTGGAGAGGACATCATGGTATTGACAATTAACAACCATCCAAACGCATAGACACAGGAGAAGTGGGCAGGTTTATTGGAGGCACTGAACAAACTGACTCGAAATTGGAAGACTGGATCAACATTGTTTCCACTTCTGTCTCTGGCATCCAAGCATTTGTCTACCTCCATGACCAGATTGGTGACTACCATGGAGATTCAGTACACTCCTTTTCTCCTGAATGTACAGGTAGACCAACACTCCATCACTCTAGCCATTGGTGCTCAGCACCAACTGAAAGTTAATAGAGGGATGAGGGATCTTGACCTCACTCCTGGTGCCTCACAAGGAGATAGGGTGATGCCAGTTGGCACCCAGATGGTGAAGGAACTACATACACACACTCTAGTAGTCTTCTTTTAGGACACTCCAGAGGTGGCTGGGCTTTCCACTTTCACCTTGCCTACCACCCTCAACCCTGTGGTAGTTCAACCCAAGGAAGGTGAAGGTACTTCTGGGCAGGACAAAGCCAGCATGTCTGGGCCCTTTAGCCACAAACACTTTAGAGTCACAGCACCAAACATTCCAAGACTAACAGGCTCCACTGGAGGGCAGGCTCTCTCCACACTAGCTGCAGAGTCAGGGACTGCACAAAATATCGTGTGAAGCAAAGGAAGTGATGACCTGAGGGAACAGAGCTGCATGGGTATCACTTCATTGTTAATTGTAAATGTAAATTCATTGTAAATATGTGTTCACTTTTCACCATCATGTTGAGTGAATATCACTTTCGCTGTAACTAAAGACTGAAGGTACAGAGACTCGACATCCTTCGTCCATACAACACTGTGTAGTACTAAGTTTCAAACTGAGTCTTTCCTGCACCATGTGCAGGCTATGCGACCTTGAAAGGTGGTTGCTACTTTGGAAACTAGGAGGATCTATCCAGGCTGCAAACTACTTCTTATGTCACAGGAGGAATGATTTGTAATGTTGCATGATGTGGTAAAGAGTGTTTGCAGTTTTAGTCAATGCATGAGGTCCACATAAAGTACTTTGTGATCACCGGTGTCTTTCATTTATATACCAGACTATAAAGGCAATAAGATTTAGGAACAGAATTAGGCCCGTCAGCCCATCAAGTCTACTCATCCATTTGATCATGGCTGATAGGTTTCTCAACCCCATTCTCCTACCTTCTCCCCATAACCCTTTATCACCTTACTAATCAAAAACCTGATTTGTCTCTGTCTTAAATATACTCAATGACTTGAGCCTTCTACAGTAATGAGTTCCACAGATTCACCACCCTCTGGTTCAAGAGATTCCTCCTCATCTCAGTTCGAAAGGCTCATCCCTTCAGTCTGAGGCTGTAACCTCCGGTGCGAGTCTCTCCTATTAGTGGAAACATCTTCTCATAATGTTAATGTCTGCTTAATGCTTTTGTCCTTAGAAGGAACTTATATCATATAAAATTGGGTGCCACTTCCCTCACAGAATGAAGTACTTAACTGTGCCCACTCATGGTAGCCATTCTTTGTCTGTTTGCTATTTGGAGGAATCTGAAAGGAAAAAGTAGTCATGCTTCACTGAGTCGTAGGCTCAGCCTCTTGGATGTAGAAGATCAGCCAATCTTCATATTCTCTTGTTGGATGTTCTCTCTGCCAGCCTTAACAGCGTTGAACATCCCACATTCCCATCCAACAAGTTTATTTAACTGCTCATCATCCAATGTAATCCTGAGAGACACAAGTATACCATGTTACCATGCCATATACTGGTATAATATTGCACCGTCCCCATCAAAACCAGGGTGGTGCTGACTATTGTGACTCCCTCGTGCATTACTCCATTCCCTCAGTTGTCTTTCCCATGTATGTTGAGTTGTTTCTGTTCATAATGTTGGCTCCTCTGCATCCCAGTATGCTGCCCCAATACCCACAACTGATTCTTTCTACTTCCCTACAACAGCCATAGACCCAGATAGCCACACTTTGACTTCCAATGATCCCCAGGATTGCCTATGGCCCACCCCCTTAACTGACTGGGTAGTACAGATCCATCTGATGAGATATCAAATCTATGTGACTCCCTGACTGACTTACCACAACTCTCCAGACTGGTTGCACTGGACTAACAGCACTGACTGTGGCCCACTCCTGGATTGTATTGATATAGATTCCCTGGCCCTGACCACCATAAGTAGCAGTTTTACCATGACCAAGCCTCTGGACTGGCCTTTTGTGCCAGGACTCACTGCTTGAAGATAATCTCCCTTGACCTGAGAACTTTGAGACATGGCTATTTGGTTGATGCATATGTTGTGTGGGGCCTGTTTCTATTCTTGTAAATTAAAAGTATATGAAAGTAAAGCTTCCTCAACACTGTCTGCATCAAACCCTCCCAGGACAGGTACAGCACAGAGTTAGATACAGAATAAAGTTTCTCCAACTCTTTTAAAGTGAACGTAAAGCTTCCTCTAATTTAAAGTGAAAGTAAATTTTGCTCTATTCTATTCTTTTAAACTGAATGTACAATTCTCATAATACTTTCCCCATCAAACACTCCCAGCATAGGTACATAGATACAAACCAAAGCTTTCTCTACTCTTTTAAATAGATAGTAAATATCCCTCAATACAATCTCCATCAACACTCCCAAGGGCCTGTTTCCATGCTGCACCACTCTGAAATTGGTGTAGTATGGTGCTGGACTGCAATATGTCTGCCCTTGACTAATGACTACTGACAACCATGACATCTGCATGGCTTTGTATCTGCATTGTGAGACTTTAAGGCAAGGGCAGATGCATTGCGAGACTTTAAACTCTAGATGAGGTGAAACAATGCAAAAAGGCAATGCAGTGGTACTGTGAGTATCAAAGTATGGACAAAATGAGTGAGCATTAATAAGGCAAGTGAGGAGTCCTGAGATACACTTTAGTCCAAGATGAGATGATGCTTATCCTTGTACACAAAGTATCCTGGCCGTAGCCGTACAGCTTTCCATGCTGGTTTGTTTCAAACATGTAGCATTGAAGTATAGAACCATATTATATGTGGGTTGGAGATCCACTTTGAGGGTGCATTGAGCCCAGTGCATATCTGATGCCAACATGCATGGACAGCAGTGTTGCTGGCATGTCTGAGATGTTGGTGATCACTGTACACAATGGAGGGTCACAAGGAGCAAGCAGCAAACCAGAGTTGCCAGGGAACAGTTCTGACTCTAACGTTGGAAATTATTGCCACCAAGTTTTATGTTTGGGAGGGAGAATGTGAACTACAAGTAAAGAGGTTAGGTAATAGCAAAATGTTAATACATGTAAATTAATGTAAATCATCACCCACCAATGAGATTCTTCTCTTGCAGTCCAATATGTGATTGGAGAATCTCAATGTTGAGAATCTAATTTTTACTGATCTTCACCTTATTTTCCAAACTGACTCATTAAACCCCAAGTTGTTCAGAGTCTCAGAGAATTCTGCCCTGAGTGTCCTATTTCTGTGCTGTGAGGGGAAGTAGTGTAGACATCTGTTAGAATGCTTGAAGTACAAAGATTGTGGGATTAGATTACATTACTTACAGTGTGGAAACAGGCCCTTCGGCCCAACAAGTCCACACCGACCCACCAAAGCTCAACCCACCCAGACCCATTCCCCTACATTTACCCCTTCACCTACCACTATGGGAAATTTAGCATGGCCAATCCACCCAACCTGCACATTTTTGGATTGTGGGAGGAAACCAGGGCACCCGGAGGAAACCCACGCAGACACGGGGAGAATGTGCAAACTCCACACAGAGAGTCACTTGAGGCGGGAATTGAACCTGGGTCTCTGGCGCTGTAAGGCAGCAGTGCTAACCACTGTGCCACCATGCTGATTTTACAGGATAGTACAAGGAATTGCCGGACAAGAGTAAGAAACAGAGTGAGGTAGGGCAAGAGTTCAATGCCAAATTCAAATTGCACCAAGGATCAGCACTGAGCCCCTTCCTTCTCCTGATCATCATGGACATTCTAACTGAGCAAATGAGATAGGATGTAAATGACATGGTAAATGAAGTTTGCAGATGATATTGAGCTATGAAGAATGATGAGAACATGATTGAGTATTAGGAAAAAAGTCCTCAAAGATGTAGGTATGACGATTCATAGACGAAAGATCCAAGTTATGGACTGTCTTTTTCAGCCCAGGAAGTGGGATCAGCGCAAAGACAAAGATTATGCACTAAGACTTTCAGAAAGTGAGTATTTTCAAATATTTGGGGTCAGTGGTGGTAGATAATGGAATTATGGTAACCTGACTTAAGTAATGAATGAACTCTACTTGGGGTAATTTAAAGAAGTGCAATGTAGTGTTCTGTGAAAGAAAAATATCACTTAAAAGGTCTTTGCAAATCTGGCCTTGCTACATAATGCAGAAACTTAGGTGACATCAGAATAGGAACAATGGCAGACAACAAACTATTCACTCTTTCATTCAATCTTTCACTCTAAATCTCTGACCAAATCTTTGAATTGAATAAAGCAGTAAACTTACAATTAGTTATTACTACCTGGGTAATAAATATATCCATTATCGATAAATGTATGGACTGAGGAAACAAAATATTTGAGTTTGGTTGGAGTGGGGCTGATTGGTGTGCAAACTAAATACAAAATACATTTTTATGCAAGGATCCATTCTTGGCTAACAAAAGGAATATGTTCACATCTCACATCATTTTGAAATACTCGGAAGATTGGGGAGCCAACAGTTCTCTTTGACAATATCCTGTCGAATCAGAGTCAGCTTGCTAACCAATCAGCAGTCCTTACTCCTGTGGTATAAATTGTTGTGATAATTTGAAATTTGACATTCTTGCTCTTGTCCTGATGATCATAAAATAAAAGTGCAGCAACATGTTTTTCCCAGCAACATTCCATAACTTCCTGTATTCTTCAAGTCGAAGATGAGTATATCCAATTGTTAGTGAAAATTATGAACAAAAAGAAACAAAGTAGAATGAAAACAACCATCTCAAAGATGATTCCACTGGCTTTTCAGTTTTAGTAGCTTCAGACAAATGGTAACAAACAACAATAATTTAAAAGATGAACTATATCCAATTAAAGTTTCAGAGTTCCTATCGATTTTGAACTTTGATACTTAATTATATTTTATGAATAGATTTGTGCACTGCACTGGTTCTTGTTTATATATGTGTCCTTAAGGTGGCATCAAGTTGTTCTGAGTTTTATAAAGAGTAACAAAGGGAAAATTGATGCTCCATCAATGGTTACAAATGCCTATCACACAGTTCGATTTATTGTCAGTCCTGCTTCATCGTTAATGATCTCTTCAACTCTTTTTCGCTGTAAAACAAAAACATGCATGGAAAAAAGTTGTCAAAAACATTGTGAGGAGGGATTACATACTTGTGCTGGCCATAGGTATACACATAGATAAGCAATAACTACAAAGATTACATAGGAAAATTAAGGATAAGGATGCACTCTCTTTTTGTCAATGAGATCTACCCAGATAAAATAAAGGACTTATCTCAGTTTAAATGGGAAGAGATAATCTTAATCTATTCCTCATATTTAGACACTCATAATGCTCAGTATATAGTAATAAATTAGAAGTTTCATGTGCAGTAGGGATAAATTATATAGCATAAGGCAGTGTTTTTTCATACATGTAATTGGAAAACAGTTGTTGTGGTTGAAACTGATGCATGGTTTCACTGTACTAAGTGGTACATGTTCATAATTTATGACCATTGATGCAAATGATTAACTTGAATGTCTAAGTGAGACAAAGCCATAGGTTAATGTGTGGCAATGAGATACATGTACAGAACAATATTCAGAGCAGTTGAACTGTTACAATTTTCAGTGGTTGAAATTTTAATAATTGTTCTTTTTGATTAACTTCAATGGAAATAAGTCCACATGGCCGACTGAGGCATCTAACATTGAAAGTTTAAAGGCCCAAATATGTACAAGCAACAGACATATTGGAGGTGACATATTGGCATGGGACATGCCACAAGGTTTGCTACAATTCTGAATTAGTAAAAATACACAACTGTTCTGAAGGCTTTGGGCAACAAAGAATGCTTTAGAGTGACACGTGATCTACTGTATAAACTAGGGTAAAAGACAATAAGGAGGACATTTCTTGTAATGAAATTAAAATCACATTTTATGCAATTCTCATACATGTAATAGGCCTGCAAATCCAGTACATATATTTATTAGTCTGCAAATATTTTAGTGCTGATAATTTTAAAAATGCAAACATGTTCTAATCCCTGAGACTTAAAAAAACATTATTTGGGACAAGTGCCAAAAAGTACACAAAACATTGGCTGATGAGAGATTTGTTTGTTTATACCCTACCTACCAATATTATTGCTGGATCCTTTGTAAGATTCTGTGTAGCTCTAGCACCCATCTTCATTCACCAACATGAAATCCTCTCATATGTGGTGAAACCAAAGATGAATGAATTGGTGCACTGCAGAGGTCACTTATGCCTTTCAGTGTTATATGGTTAATATGTTGCTGAGGTATACCTGCTTGTTCAGTTTAGAAAATCAGCAAATACTTATTTATTATATTGATTAGCTGTTTACAGCACAAAAAAAAGAACTGGTTTATTTAACTGCAATATATATAATTATCAGGCCACAAGATGACAGGTTCTGGGGAATAATAAGGAAAGCTCATTTCTGAACAATGCGAAGACATCTTGAAAATTGAAAGATCTGATTGCCCTGTGAATGGCTTCACAGCACTGCACTACCATTTACCTCATTTTCTGAGAAACTGTATAGATTACAAGAAGGTAGTCCACATCTGGACAAAGCTTAATAATCTCAGGGGAGAGAGAGAGAGATTATAATTGGTCTCCTTATGCCCAATAGGAATGAATTACTGCTGAGCTCAAACAATGGCTCTGAAATTCCTCAAACTTTCTCTCGTCTCTCACCTAGTTCCATATTAGGGACACAGGAACAGGAGCTATTCCGTCCCATTAGCTGTCATTTATTAAGACTTTTTTTAACCTATACCTATTCCTCAATATCTTGGTTAACAAAAATCTATCCATTCCAGATTCAAAACTTGCAATTGTGCTAGCATCCATTGTTTTTTCTAGTAGATAAACCTGAACTTTTACCACTCTGATGTGGAGAAGTCTTAACTTTATACCTATAAGTTCTGGCTAGAATCTTCAATCATAGAAATAGCTTCCTTCTACCTATGACTTCTTTTCCCCTTAGTATCTTGAAAGCTTTGATCAACTTATTCCTTCAATTCCCAAATTCCAGGGAATTCAAACCTAACTTGTGTAATTTTTATTCATAGTTTAACCCTTGAAGTCTAAATGGTAATTCTAAGGGGCAGCATGGTGGCACAGTGGTTAGCACTGCTGCCTCACAGCGCCAGAGATCCGGGTTCAATTCCCCCCTCAGGCAACTGTCTGTGTGGAGTTTGCACATTCTCCCCTTGTCTGCGTGGGTTTCCTCCAGCTGCTCCGGTTTCTACCCACAGTCCAAAAATGTGCAGGTTAGGTGAATTTCCCGTAGTGCTAGGTGAAGGGGTAAATGTAGGGGAATGGGTCTGGGTGGGTTGCTCTTCGGAGGGTCGGTGTGGACTTATTGGGCCAAAGGACCTGTTTCCACACTGTAAGTAATCTAATCTATATGGTAGACCTTCCACGCCAACATATCCCTCTTAAGGTATTCAGAACTGCTTATTGCACATTAGGATGGTCTATCTAGGGCTTTGTATAACTGAAGGACAACTCTTATTCCAATATATACAAGCAGAACCAAAATGAAGGGCTAATGTCCAAAACGTCAATTCTCCTGCTCCTCGAATGCCACCTGACCGGCTGTGCTTTTCCAGCACCACACTCTCGACACAAGAACTAAAATGAAGGAGAGTATTCTATTAAGGTTTTAAATTATTTTCTAGATGTGTTTATGATGTTTTAGTGATCTAATGTACCCTTAACCCTTCCCCCAGCCCACTCTCTTTCGTGTTTATTCTAGCCTTTCACCATTTAGAAAATATTTTTTTCTATCTGCCTTAGGTTCAAAGTGAATAACATCACGTTTGCCTACACTGATTTTTTTTTTGCCTGTCTTGCCCATTCACTAAATCTACCAAAATATTTTCTAATTTTATACTGTCATGACATTAACAAATTTGGATATGTAGTGTTCTGTTACATTATCTAGGTTATCAATAAATATAGTGACAATTGAGGACTTATCACAGATCCTTGCACGATATCATGAGTCAGATCCTGTCAATTAGAATACCCATTGACAGGCCCTATCCTCTGTCTCCTGTTGCACAACTAATTTCCGAACCATGTCAATAATATATCTTTAATTTCACTGTCTTCAAGATTAGCTAACGGTCTCTTATGAAATACTTTGGAATTTCCAGCGGGCATTTGATTATAAATAATAAAGAATGACATCATGACTAGGTTTTGGCACCTCCAATAAGGTGAACAGAGAGGTGGGTAGATGTAAAAATCTCTGCCACTAACCAGAATGAGTTAGTTATCCAATACCACTTAAGGTCTAAAGTCAGATGGTAACTGGAGGTACTGGAGTCTAGTTTAGCTCCTGGAGTGGACTCCTGGTGGCAGACTAGAGGGCAAGGAGATGCAGGAGGCCTGGTGCTCCAGGAACTCTATGATAGTGCTCTGCTAGTGAAGACATTTTTTTAAATTAAAGGTTTAAAATATTGGCAACAGTGCACCTCAAAATGGAAGTGCCCTCGGTCTCCCTTACCCTGAGGCATTATCACTTCCCATGCTGCAAAGACATGTGCACAACGTACCTCCAATTTATCCAAGGTATCTTTGAAGTGAATTTTTTCTTGCCATGGTGGAAGAAGTGCCTCTAGTCGGATAGCCTGTCTAGCTGTTGGTTGAGATATTATCAAATGATTTATTTCTGCAGCCTAACAAGACAAAACACAAGTGTTATTATCTTATCAAGGTACATCTGTCTTACTCTATAAGCTGTTATGCAAAATAAATGGCAAATGTTAATTTTATATATGTGATATATCAAACGTAATGGAACTTAATTTGGTAAGTTTAGTACTGAAAGATAAAATGCAAGTTGTTGCAAGGTACTACAAAGATTTCCGTGTATTCCGATGATTACTACATGATACTGGATATTTTTGTAATATAAAAAGTAATTTAATGAAACAGTGACATACAACTTATTAACAACTGAAGATCTCGATATAAAAATTATGAGAGATGTGTATCATTAGGAATATCAGATGATAGAAATTTACAGCAGAGATAGTCATAGAGCCCACTATTTCAGTGCTTGTAAAGAAAATTAATTAGCAGCCTAATCTCACTTCCTGGCTTTGTAGATTAGAGCACTTTGAATGCATGAGTACTTTTTTAAAAAAATGAGACAACAATGTTTGCCTCTACCACCTGCTCAAGCAATGAGGTCAGAACTCTCAACTCCTCTCTGATTTATCTACTGATTACTTCAAATCGATACCTTCTGATTATTGACCTCCTTATCAACTTCATCTCTCGTGATTTAATAATTTTTTTTCCCTTCAACTTCCTCTGTTTTAACAATACAATCCCAGCCTATCCAATCTTTCTTCTTACCTAAAGTTCTTAAATTTCTGGTGACAGTCTTGTATATCTCCATGGTACCTGTTATAGTGCGATCACAATCTTCCAGCAATGTTGCGAGCAGTATTCTAACTGTGGCCTAACAACTATTTAATACAGTTTGATCATAACTTCCTCATTCTTGTATTCTATGCCTTGGCAAGTACAGGAAAGCATACCATACACCTTCTGAGCCATCTTTTTTACCTATCCTGCTATCTTCAGAGATACAAGGGAATACACTCCAAAGTATGCTTCTACGTTTACACCTCCAAAATTCCAAACATCTATTGCATATTTCCTTTCCTTGTTTGCTTTCTCTAAACAGGTTATCTCAGACATCTATAGATTGAATTCCATTCCTACCTGACTATATAGCTAGTATCTTTCTGCAGTTCATAGCTGTCCTCACTAATAACCACATAGCCAATCATTGTAAATTCCACAATATTTTTAATCATGCCGCCTAAATTATTGATACATACCATGAGAAACAATTGACACAGTGTTGAGTTCTGCAGAATCCCATTACATACAACTTTCCTGTTACAAAAGTACTTTTGATCATTGCCCCGTACTTCCTCCCACTGAGACAGCTTTGGATCCAACTTGCTACTTACTCTTGAATTCCAAAGGCTCTGACTTGTTTACCATGCAGATCCTTGTTAAAAGTCTTGCTAAAGTTCATGTAGAGTACATCAAATCTGCTATCTGTATCAACCATGTTAAAATGTTTGAAGAAGCACAAATCAGGTTGGACAGATATGACTTTTCCATATCAAATCAATGGTGACTGGCCTTTCTAAATGACAATTAATACTGTCTTTCAGCATTTTTGCAATAATTCACCCACTACTAGAGTTCAGTCGACATGCTTCTAATTACTCACAACCTCCTTTTTTTGGCTCTTAAACAAAATTACAACATCAGCAATCCTCCAGCACAATATGTCTGGAGCCAATGAGTTTCAGAAAATGATGTTCAGCTTTCTACTTTTACCCAGCTTGTGTCTTTTAACAACCTGGCAATTGCTCTGTTTTCTAAGGTATTAATCCCTCCAAGTATTTACTCTCTGACTATATTTATCCTTATAGACCCTCTCCAATATCTACAGTGTCCCATTCAATTGTGAGGACAGATGTGAAATTTTCATTAAGATCCTTTGGGTATCCAATAACACATCTTTTTCCTTAGTTATGTTTTGTTCTTTAGCTATTTAGAAAACACCTTTTTGGTTTTCCTTATTCCTCCAACAGAATATTTTGTCATACCTTCTCCTTTGCTTTCCTAATTTCTTTTCCAATTCCACCCTGACATATATTTTATTTTTCCAGGCTTCTGCAATAATGAGGACTCATTGACTTGGCATGAACCTCCTTGTTTTCCTTATTCTGAAGATCCAAACACGTAAAGAATCGGGATCACACCTTTCAGATTTGTGGGAATGCATTTGTTCTGAACCCTTACCATCTCCTCCATGAATGCCTCTCAGTGCTCTGACATGAATTTACCTCTGCATAGGAATTTGCAATTCACTTTTGTTAAATTATATCTTATCTTAAGAATATTGGTGAAAATGGTCATTGCCAATTGGGCAATAAATACTGGCCTAGCCAGCAAAGCCTACATCCTATAAATGGATAATAAAGAAATAAATGAATATAAAAGGAGTACAGACAATGAATAAAAGGATAACCACTAAAGACTCTGAATGTACAGTATTCAAAACAAAACAAATGCATTGAGAACACAAATAGAAACAAAGAAGTGCAATCTTAGTTATTATAGAGATATGGCTACAGGATAATGTAATTGATACCTGAATAACAAAGGTTAGAGGACATTCAGGAAGGCAAGAAAAATAGGAAAGGAAGGAGAGATGGCTCAGTTAATTAATGATAGCATTGGCAGAGGGATGACCCAGATTTTGGAAAACCAGGATGTGTAAACGGTTTGGGTAGAGATAAAGAATAATGAAAGTAAAGAATCACTTGTGGGAGTTGTGTACAAAGCCTCCTAACAGAAAACAAAATAGTAAAGTGGAGCATGGAAGCTACAATGGGAGCTTGTCAGAAAGGTATGCTGATAACCTTGGGTATTTAGTCTACATATACAGTGGAAAGTCCAGGTGGGCCACAGTAGCCTAGATTAAAAGTTCATGAAATGTTTGCTAGCTAGTTTCTTAGAACAGCATAGTCTAGAGGCTACCAGTAAACATTATCTATATAAGACCTTATACTGTGCAAAGAGATACAATTAATGCTCTCACACTGAAGATGCCCCTGGGTAGGAGTGACCACATGACTGAATTCTATACACAGATTGAGGCAGAGAGGATTTGGTCCAAGACATAAAAAAAAATTTACGGGCAATATATGAGGGTATGAAAGCAGAGATGGCTAAAGTGAATTGGCAAATTAGGTTAATGGATAGTGTTAGACATTAAAGGGGATTTTCTTAATACACAGAACAGATCTATTTCAATAAATAAGAAAGATTCAGAAAGGTTAAAGACAGCATCAACTTAAAGAAAGAAAAAAATTTCTGCAGACAGATAGCAGGTCAGAAATTTGGACAAAATAAATAAATCACTAAGAAAGTTAGAATATGAGAGACAGCTAACTAAAAAATAAAAGCTAATAGGAACTGTTTCCATAAATATTTTAAAAGTCAATTTGCAAGTTGAGTGAAAGTTATACAGAAATTGTGTCTGCAAATTTAAAATGGAAAGTATTGAAATGGAATATGAATTGAACAGATATTTTGCAATAATCTTCACTCTAAAGGCTACAAGTAACATCCCAGAAAATTATAAATCATGAAATGGAAGACAAGGGGATCTCAGGTAAATTACAATTAACAGAAAATCTGTATTTAGTAAATTGTTGGAGCTGTGGGCTGATAATGTATAAGGCACCTGATGGACTTCATCCAAGGATCCTAAAAGAAATGGCGAGTGAGACAGTTGATGCATTAGTTAATTTTCCAAACCGCCTGAGATTTGGGAACGTCTTAGTAAATATAATGCCTTTGCTAAGAATAAGGGGTGGCAGCATGCTGGAAACTATAGACTAGCAGGCATGATAATCATCGTATGTAAAATGTCACAAGCTATTATTTAAGTATTTTGCTGTGACTTCTTTAATATGTTCAAGAGTTGAGATAAATCATGTATAACCAATCTATGGAGTTCTTTGAACTAGTAATAAGTGTTGTAGATAAAAGGGAATTAATGGTTTACCATATTCGGCTTCCAGAAGGCATTTGATAAAATGCCACATAAAACATAATTGCAAAACAAAACTCCAGCTATAGGGGATAGATTGGCTGGCTAACAGGAAACAGGCATTCAGCACAAATGGGTCTTTTCAGGTTGGCAACTTGTATCAAGGGGCATGCCTCTTTTGGGACCTCAACTGTTTACAATTCATATAAATGACTTGGATGAAAGGACAAAAGGTTTGACTGCCAAATTTGTTGATGGCACAAAGGTAGGAAAGTCAGTTGCAAAGAGGACACCAGGAGACAACAAAAAGATATAGAGAGGTTAAGTGAGTGGGCAAATATGTAGGCAATGGAGTATAATGTAGAAATGTATAAATTTTCTATTTTAGCAAGAAGAATTAATAAAAAGGCATATTATCTACATGGTGAGAGATTGCAGAGTTTTGGGATGTAGACGGATCTGAGTATTCTCGTGCATGAATTATAAAAGTTGAATAATGTGGTGCTGGAAAAACACAGCAGGCCAAGCAGCATGCTAGGAGCAGCAGAATCGACGTTTCGGGCACAGCCCTTCTTCAGGAATGAGGCTGGCGTGCCAAGTGGGCTGAGAAAAAAGGTAGGGGAGAGGGATTTTGGGGGAGGGGCACTGGGAATACAACAGGTGGAAGGAGGTGAGGGTGAGAGGCCAGAGAGGGGGTGGTGGCAGAGAGGTTGGGAAGAAGATTGCAGGTCAAGAGGGCGGTGCTGAATCCGAGGGTTGGGACTGAGATAAGGTCGGGGGAGGGGAAATGTGGAAGCTGGAGAAATCTACATTCATCCCGTGTGGTTGGAGGGTTCCTAGGCAGAAGATGAGGCGCTCTTCCTCCAGGCGTTGTGTTGTCCGGCTGACCCATTGTCTCAGCCAGCTCCTGCCCTACCAAACTCATCTCTGCATACCTCAACACTGTCCTGTCCTCCTTAGTCCAAGAACTGCCCACCTATGTTCGGGACACCACCCATGCCCTCCACCTCCTCCATGATTTTCACTTCCCGGCCCCCAACGCCTTATCCTCACAATGGACATCCAGTCCCTATACACTTCCATCCCCCATCATGAAGGCCTCCAAGCCCTCCGCTTCTTCCTCTCCCGCCGGCCTAACCAGTACCCTTCCACTGACACCCTCCTTCGACTGACTGAACTGGTCCTCACTCTTAAAATCAGACCTGCGCATGAATTATACAAAGCTAGTATGCAAGTACAGCGAGTATTTCAAAAAGCTAATAGAAATTTGTCATTCATTGTGAGTTTGAGGGCAAGAGGTGTGGAGTTGAAGCAATTACAAGGCTCTGAAGACAAAATTGGTTAAAATGAACTGTGAAAATAGGTTAAAAAGGCAGCATAGTAGAGAAGCAATGGTGAAGGAGATATTTCATAACTTTTAACAAAAATATATTCCATTATATAAGAAAAGCTTTAAGTAAGAATGCACCATCCTTGGCTAAGTAAGGAAGGATAGTATGAAATATAAAGAAAAATAATGGTTGGTGAGAAGCTTGGACCACTTTAGAAACGATAAGGAATAATGAAAAGAAATGGAGTGAGAAATTACACTATGAAAGACAGCTGGCAAGACATACAAAAACAGACAGTGGTTTTGTATTACTGGGAAAATTTCTCATTAATTAAAAGTTGTCAGTTTTCATTCTGCTGAAATTAGCTGTAAAATTCCATCAATGAATTGAAAATAATGCTGTTCTTCAGCAATTTTAACCTTCATATTATGAACATAATATTAAAAATTACTCAATTTCATGATTACAAGAAATATTGAAAATTTAACTTGCTCTCATTTTTCGATAGCGTAAACGCATACTGTGTATCTTATTCTGTGATTCAGCAGCCTTTAGTTGTCCAATAAGATTTTTCTGCCTTTTCATTTCTAATTCTTGTTTGCAATCGAGAGTTACATTTGGTGTAGGTAAAACAAAAGCTCCAATCTTTGGGTTATTCTGTAAATCTGGTGCATCTATCTGGGGGGCCTTAGAGGTGAGTTGCTGAGGAGCTGGATCCCCTTCATTTGCAATGGTCTCAACCACAATTTCTGAAACCATGCTATTCATTTTGTTTTCCTCTTCAGACTGCATACTTTGAATGTTTTTTCAGAGATTCTGTAACAAAATGGAAACAAAAATATTAACTATTAGAGTTTATATGCAAAAACAACCCTAAAATAACCTGAGGAAAATCTTGACAATTCAGTTTTCCCATAAAACCTATAATTTGGTGGATTCTTTGTAAGCAATGAACCCTGGAGGATACAGCTTTAAATTTTATGAACTAATTTATTGTGTTGTGTTATGTATCAAATCAGTGATCTTAATACATTCTTTTGCTTCCCTGCAATTATAAACCCTTGGATTGATGTTCCTCATTTCAGCTCTTAGGAAATTGGTATTACCATGGTTCAGTGAAGTGAATAAAAATTACATGTTACAAAACATGTCTATCCTATTTGCATTCAACCAAAATTTTCTGGGGTTTTCCTATAGTATGTCACAGAGCTTGCTCCAGTCATTTTCTCAGGGGAAGATTTAACAGCATAATTAAGTCTAGAAGGCTGTTATTTATAAAAATAGGCTGATTATCAAAATATCTATTATCACATCTGATTGTCGAGTCAATTGCAAATTCCCTTAAAATCAAACTTGTAAAAACAATCTTTCCAAAATAAATCAAAATAAATGTTTAAAATTTATGCTTAATAGTATAATACATCCATCCACCAAAATACCACATTGTTCTTTCTTAAAAGTTCTACATGTTTCAATGCTTACAAAGCAATTAAACAAAAAATTGTTATCCATAAACTTAAAATGCAATATTCCATGTCCTTGTCATAGCATAAGACCCTCTTTGAGACCCTCTAATAATTTCTTACTGTAGGTATTTTTCTTTATAAAACAGTGACAACTGGCAATATTATTTTATAAATCTCTCTTCTTTCAAATTGTTCCTTCACAATAGTAAGATCAATTAGCCAACCTTCTCTGAAACACATACTGCCAAATGAACTGTCCCATAGCCATATTCCATTCAGTGAGCAAAAATATACTAGATTACCCCTTCCGGCTATTTCTTCAGAATATTAGATTAGCATACTCATATATATATTATGTTTCTTATACTAGTGTTAGTGTTTCAGCAGCTGATGTGTTTTTAGCCAACACACAAAACTTTTTTGTGCATCTCCCAATAAAAATATGCTAAACCCTGCCACACTGGCACCTGAAGCATCCCTAAACAAAAATTTTAAACATTCCAGGTCACCCAAGGCTGGAAACCTGGGTGCACATCACTTAAACTTAATTTCACAAATATTTTATTTGCTCTCAGAACCTCCTCAAAGCAGATTATAACATGGTCTTCAGTTCCAGTAATTCATAACTCATAATAGGTCTAGTTGGAGTGAAAAGATCTGTCTACTGAACAATTAAATTTCTAATCTAATCTGTTTCTATTGTATCGATATATGATTGAAATGTTCTAAGTAAGATTGTTGATCCAAGATTACTCCCAATTCATTTTATTTGACAACTAATCTTATAAATGAGGACCGCAATGTCCAACTACAAATCTTATATTTCTTTTCTTAACTTGTCATATACTCGAATTCTGCAGAACCTCCCCACAGAAATGTAACAATATGCAACATGAGGATGCCTGTTGGTCTCTCCTTGTGATATTGATAAAACATTGCAAGGTCTACTTTTAACTAAATATAGTTTAATTTTAATGGAATGGACCTGAGAAATAGAACACACTTAAAACACTTATTTAATTTCCACAATTTCTTTTTTATATTTCCAGCTCTTCTCGATGACTTCAAAAAGATTTATCGTTGGGAAAAAAAGAACATTTCTATTAATCAATTTACATTCCTATGAATATGTTGCTAAAAGAGTTCTGAAAATCTTCAGGCTGACTTTTCCTGTTGTAGGGAAAATTAACATTAGTGTTTAGATTACCAAGTCTCCCTTTGAAACCATTAACACCAGTATGGCTTTAGCACTTTATTTTTTATACATATCTATCTGTGTGATAAGATTGCCTGTCCATTTTTAGCATCTTAGATTTAGGAGAATTAGACCATTCGGCCCATTGGGGCTTCCGTACGCATCAAATTCCTTCCTGCTTTCTAATTCTTTTTGTTTGGTATTTTTGTCATATTATCGGCTAAATTTGTTGTTGGCCACTAAAACATCTATATCATAAGGGATTCTATTTCTCATAGGATTCCCAGACTGTTCTATGGTCCTGTTTCTTGTTAAACTGCTCATCTCCTATCTCTACTATGACCTCTGCCTACCACAAGGCTTTCACTGTGATCCAACATCCTCTTACCAATCCATTATTTTCTCCTGGGAGCTGTATTGCATTTTCTGGTAAGATCTTTACTTCATTTTACCAATCCAAAAGTATTTCCTTCTGTCTCTCATCTTCCAAATTTAACCAATTGTTGCATTTGTCAATGGCTTTCTGTGTTCTCCCAGTAATGGTGGCACCCCTACTTTCACTGGCCCTTTCTGGCATATGTGTTACTTAAGTGCTAACTTTCAGTAGTTGTCATCTAGGATAAATAGCCTTATCGTGTTCTTTAGTATCTGAGTCTATATTCAGTCAACCCTATTTCTGCCATAATTTCTTTCTTCTACATTGTCTAACGTATGTGTATACAAAGTGCATGATGACTCATCACCTCCTACTATTTGTTCAAATTCTATCTGCCAATTCTATCCACCAATTAACCAGAAGGAATACATATTTACAGTTGAGTGCAGTGTTGTGAAAGCATGGTTTTTCCATCACTACTTTTAATCTTACCCAGACCTTCTGACTCCTGCTGGTCTCTTTTCTAAAGTACCATGTATCTTGGATTTAAATTCAATTCTGTTGGCCTTATATGATGGTGTAGGGTGTGCTGAATTTTCTTTTGAAACTTCACCTTTAATAAATGCCATCACCCTGCATATAGGGCATTCAAATGGTCAGTAAAAATGGAGATAATTCCCAAGTCATCGACAAATACATATGACTAAAGATATAGTTTTAAAATTTCTCTCAAATACAAATTGTAATCAATGATAGACGTCAACTATTTGCAGCAAATTCTTTATATGGATTGTTGGTTTACAACTTGGTTAGTCTGTTTGAAAAGAAATGTCTTATCCATTACTGCATGATTTCTTTCACAAACTCTATCAGTAAATAAATACTCCTGTGTTTATTGCAACTATGTTCATATTTTCAAACATCTTTAAATTCATTGTTGACAAACTTGCCCAGTTATCAATTGGGAACTTAATATGTATCTCTAGTCTAATTCATATGAATTCCTTTGTTACCCCTATCCACAATCACTTTTTTTCCCTTTACATTATTCGCCACTGACTAAATCTGGCTCAATGGTGAGGGCACTTCAGTTGATACCATATTTGAGAAGATATTTATCTCATTTATATTAGATGGAATCACCATTCGTTCCATGACTTTAATATGTTGTTGTCCCTGAACCTGAAAGAAGTAGAACTCTCAAATTTCTTAACCTTACTTTAGTGCTTGTTATTAAAAGAATCTATGTAATGTTTAACCAAACCACTCAACTTACTTTGGATGTGCATCACTTTTCAACAGTTCAGCTGAATGAATCTGTGGTGACTGGAATACTGTAAAGGCCGAAACATCTTATTTTGTTTTTGGTTTGAACAAAAATGACAAAGAGAAAAAGAACTGCTTTAAAATATAAGGACTGTAAAAAGGAATTCTAAACTTCTAAAAACAAGTTTCTGAAACTCATGGTATGTAGGGTTTATATTGCTGCATTGTTCCAAAAGTTGGGGAAGCAGTTTGTAAACAGCACAGAATGAGGTTCATGGTGGTGGGGAGTGGGGGGAGGTGGAGGTTGAGAGAAAGAGACAGAGAGACAAAGAGATGGAATTTAGCCAGCAGCAGCAGGTAGCTCATTGGTTGAGCAATTGTGGTTAATCATGGATACTAAAGGTGATCAGCCTGATGACAACTCTCTCATTAGTTCCTGGACACCTGAACAACTTGGATATGAATGATACCGGGAGAGGCTTATGGACAGCTGGAAGGGCACAAGGTGTATTTCTCTCTTCCTTTGCAGTAAAAATACCTGAAAAAGGCCAATTCTTTTTCTCTGACCAGTTGTTGTAAGCTGCTGCACTTAATTAGTAACTAAAAGGCTTCATAGTGTATCAATTGCCACATGCCCTCTGCAAGTAAATGAAAAGAATCTGGAGAATGTAGATTGAAAAACCAAAGTCCTAGCAAATAAAAGATTATCTCGGAAAATCCTGTGGACTTACTCTATTGAAATGTGGTTCCCGGTTATTTTTCTCCTTCAACCAACAAAGTCCCCATTAGAGACCAGGAAATTACACAAAACATTTGGTTAAAAAAAGCTTAAAGTTTTGTGAAAATTCTACTTTTAGATAACTTAGCTAAACTCTCATCAACTGGAGACAGAGAGTGAATCTCTCTTGCAATTGCCTTGTTGAGATGTTGAACCAATTTGTATTGGCTTGGGTACAGTAATCAAGCTCAAGCACTACTCAAATTGGTTTCATAGCTGGGAAAGTGACACACATTCTGGTCATCATTTCAAATTGCTTCTCAACACATTTCATTAAAGAATGCGGGATTTTACTCTGTGTGTATTAGCATTATGACTTAGTATCCTTCTTCAGTGTGATACTGTATTCAATATTGAACTTCCAGAACCTACTGAATAAGTTATGACACTAGCAGGTTTTAAGAAGATTTGTAGCTCAGGTTGAGGTTCTGGATGTAGGTTTGCTCGCTGAGCTGGAATGTTTGTTTTCAAACATTTCTTCACCATACTAGGTAACATCTTCAGTGAGCCTCTGAATGAAGCACTGGTGGTGTAGCCTGCTTTCTATTTATATGTTTTGAGTCTCCTAGGGTTGGCAACATCATTTCTGGTGGTGACATCATTTCCATTAGTGATGTCATTTCCTGTTCTTTTTTTTCCTCAGGGGGTGGTAAATGGGATCCAAGTCAATGTGTTTGTTGGTAGAGTTCTGGTTAGAATGCCATGCTTCCAGGAATTCTTGCATGTGTCTCTGTTTGGTTTGTCCTAGGATGGATGTGTTGTCCCAGTCAAAGTGGTGTCCTTCCTCATCCATATGTAAGGATACTAATGAGAGTGGGTCATGTTGCTTTGTGGCTAGTTGATGTTCATGTTTAGTGGTGGCTAGTTTTCTGCCTGTTTGTCAAATGTAGTGTTTGTTACAGTACTTGCAAGGTATTTTGTAAATGACATTAGTTTTACTTGTTGTCTGTATAGGGTCTTAAGAGTTCATTAGCTAATGTTTTAGTGTGTTGGTGGGTTTGTGAGCTACCATGATGCCAAGTGGTCTGAGTAGTCTGGTAGTCATTTCTGAGATGTCTTTGATGGAGGGGAGAAACAACACTGAAAGACAATCAATTCACAGAAGAATCCCACCAAACCATCAGACAGGCAGTTGCACCAACTTTAAGCAGGAAAAAGGAAGGAAACACACTCAATACACAAGATAGGAAAGCACTAAAAAGACTAAAAAAAATTTTAAAATTGTTATCCTACCTGCAGACAAAAGACGCTTGACAGTCATTTTAAATCAAAGAGACTACATTGAGAAAGCAATTGTACTACCTGCAGATACCAATACTTACCAACATGTGGCGATAGACCCAACCCCACAACTAGAGACCTGAATCACAGTCCTACTCAAAAAACTTCAGAAATCTGGAGAAATAAATAAGACTGATTTTCAAAAAATGCAACTACACGGATCCAACACACCACGCTTCTACGGATTACCCAAAATTCACAAACCAGGAGCCCCCTACCCTGACCCATAGTCTCACTACCTGGAACACCAACTTACAGATTGGCCAAGGAGCTACACCAAAGACTAAAACACTGAGTAGGAGACTCACGCCACTCCATCCACTCCACCCAAGAATTCCTGAAGACTATCAAAGGCACCAAGACAGAAGGGGATGAAATAATGGTCTCCTTTGACATAAAAGCCCTGTTCACATCCATCAACACCAACCTGGCCAAGGAAACACTGACTACATTATGAGAAGAAACAAAGACACATACACCAAACACCACCAACTTCATCAGCAAGATGGGATGCGAGCATAAGAGGTACAGTTAGCAAGTTTGCAGATGACACCAAAATTGGAGGTGTAGTGGACAGCAAAGTGGGTTACCTCAGATGACAACAGATCTGGACCAGATGGGCCAATGGGCTGAGAAGTGGCAGATGGAGTTTAATTCAGATAAATGCAAGGTGCTGCATTTTGGGAAAGCAAATCTTAGCAGGATTTATATACTTAATGGTAAGGTCCTAGGGAGTGTTGCTGAACAAAGAGACCTTGGAGTGCAGGTTCATAGCTCCTTGAAAGTGGAGTCGCAGGTAGATAGGATAGTGAAGAAGGTGTTTGGTATACTTTCCTTTATTGGTCAGAGTATTGAGTACAGGAGTTGGGAGGTCATGTTGCAGCTGTACAGGACATTGGTTAGGCCAATGTTGGAATATTGCGTGCAATTCGGATCTCCTTCTTATCGGAAAGATGTTGTGAAACTTGAAAAGGTTCAGAAAAGATTTACAAGGATGTTGCCACGGTTGGAGGATCTGAGCTACAGGGAGAGGCTGAACAGGCTGGGGCTGTTTTCCCTGAAGCGTCGGAGGCTGAGGGTGACCTTATATAGGTTTACAAAATTATGAGGGGCATGGATAGGATAAATTGACAAAGTCTTTTCCCTGGGGTCGGGGAGTCTAGAACTAGAGGGCATAGGTTTAGGGTGAGAGGGGAAATATATAAAAGAGACCTAAGGGGCAACTTTTTCACACAGAGAGTGGTACGTGTATGGAATGAGCTGCCAGAAGATGTGGTGGAGGCTAGTACAATTGCAACATTTAAGGGGCATGTGGATGGGTATATGAATAGGAAGGGTTTGGAAGGATATAGGCCGGGTGCTGGCAGATGGGACTAGATTGGGTTAGCATATCTGGTCGAAATGGACGGGTTGGACCGAAGGGTCTGTTTCTGTGCTGTACATCTCTATGACTCTATGACAGTATCGTCAAGCTAGTGGACCTATGCCTTACCACCCACTTCACCTTCAACAACAAAGCTACAGAGAAACCACATCACAGATGTTAGCACTGCTGCCTCACTGTGTCAGAGACCCAGTTCAATTCCTGCCTCAAGCGACTGACTGTGTGGAGTTTGCACATTCTCCCAGTGTCTGCGTGTGTACCCTCCGGGTGCTCTGGTTTCCTCCCACATCACAGAGATGTGCAGGTCCGGAGAATTGGCCATGCTAAATTGCCCATAGTGTTAGGTGAAGGGGTAAATGTGGGGGTCTGGGTGGGTTGCGCTTCGGCGGTCAGTGTGAACTTGTTGGGCCGAAGGGCCTGTTTCCACACTGTAAGCAATCTAATCTAATATCATGGTTCTTAGCAGAGGCAGTAATGCAGAGGCTCGAACAAACAGCTCTGCCAACCATCCAACCCAAACTTTGGATCTATTATGTGAATGACACCTTTGTCATCACTAAACAAAAATAAATTAGAGGAAACCTTCAAACCATCAATAATACCCTTACTGGCATAAAGTTCACTAAAGAGGAAGAAAACAACAACAACTGCCATTCCTAGATGTCGCCATAGAGCGAACAGCCAATGAGGAACTTCAAACCAGCGTCTACAGGAAGACAACACATATGGACCAAATGCTGAACTACAGAAGCAATCATCCCAACTTCCACAAACAAAGCTGCATTAGAACATTATTTCAACAGGCCACCACACATTGCAGCACAGAGGAACTACGTAGAGCAGAGGGAAATCACCTATACAGTGTATTCGAACAGAACGGGTATCCAATTAATTTCTGAGCATCAAACCCAAACATGCAGACAAACACATCCAGAAATCCTAGCCACTATCCCCTCCCATCAATGACATCTTGGAAGTGACTGCCAGACTACTCAGACCCTTTGGCAGCATGGTAGCTCTCAAACCCACCAACACACTAAAACAGCAGCTAATGAACTCTTAAGACCCTATACAGACAACAGTAAAACTAATGCCATTTACTAAATACCTTGCAAGAACTATAACAAACACTACATTGGACAAACAGGCAGAAAACTAGCCACCAGGATACATGAACATCAACTTGCCACAAAACGACATGGTGCACTCTCAATAGTATCCTTAAATACAGATGAGGAAGGACACCACTTTGACTGGGACAATACATTCATCCTAGGACAAACCAAACAGAGACACACATGAGAATTCATAGAAGCATGGCATTCCAACCAGAACTCTATCAACAAATACATTGACTTGGATCCCATTCACCACCCCCTGAGAAAAAGAATAGGAAATGACATCTCTAGTGGAAATGATGTCACCAACCCTAGGAAACTCAAACATATAAACAGAAAGCGGACTACACCACTTCATTTGGAGGCCCACTGAAGATGTTATCTAGTGTGGTGACGAAACGTTTGAAATCAAACCTTGCAGCTCAGCGAGCAAACCTACATCCAGAAGTAATGACACTCCTGTTTAAAAGCTCAGTTTTTTCTGCTGTTAACATTGTCCTCCTTTTGAGGAATTAGGTCAACCATGATATTATTGAATGGCAAGTAGTTCTGAGGAGTGAATTTCCTACTCCAATCTTAATCCATATGTTCTACTCAGGAGAGAAAGTTCATCGTTGTGAGATATACAGAAGATCTTAAGTATCTGATGCTTCTTGTGTTAGAGAGTTGCTTGATAGCATAACTTTATTCTTAAGTGGTATGCATCATGACTTATGTAGTTGCATTGTTTAACCATGGTTCACTATCTGATACTAATGTCTCATAGGTCTCAAGTCTGAAATTAAAGAGATCCCCTTTGAACCGAATATTTGAATGCTAAATGCTAGGGCACTTATTTTCCCTAGAACACTTTCGGCTTTTCTTCTTTTGTAATCTGTTCCACCTGAGTAACCTCTTTGTCTAGGTTACTATTTGACTTCTCACTTTTTCATGTTGGTGTCCTGGCTTGACACACTTCCTGAAAGTTACTATCCTGAAAGTGTTACAGATAAAATAATCTTTTACAACAATTGAGAACTACCCATGTCTGAAGTTTCCCTGCTCCACAGGCCAGACACCTTTACTCTCTGGTATCTGCACTGTTTGTGGTATTGGTTTCTTATATGCATCTTTTGTTGTTTTGTACCCAAAGAATTGAATGGATTCTGCTGATCTCCTGTGACCGGACTGAACTTCACCTCTTAGGTTTGATCATCACTGCTTTTGTGCTTTAGCTTCACTCAACATCTGTATGGTTTTCTCTTCTAATAAATATTGCTCTTTCAAGAATTTTATTTGTTCAGAGATTAAAGTAATTTTCCAAGGATTTCAGCACTTCTTCAAAAGTGCTCTGTGACTTCTTTAACATCTTGGCAAGCTACAACTTCATGAATATACTCCCAATTGTATATAGAAGCATATGAACTTGTTTGGCTTCTGATTTTTTGTCTTACATGGAAATCATTTTGTATCTTGCTGATGTACATATGAATTAAGATTGGAATAGGCCACTCAGCTCCTCAAAACTACTTGCCATTCAATAATATCATGGCTGATCTGATTACTCAACATTTGTGCTTATCCACAATAAATTTTCACCATATTGCTTAGCAAAGATATATCTACCAAAGAATCTGCTTTCACTGTTTTTTGAGGAAGCGTATTTAAATGACTCATGACCACTTCATCTTCTTTCTCTACATCTCCATCTCAAATAGGTGACATATTATTTTGAGGCAGTAACTCCCAGAAGAGGAAAATCTCCCAGAAGAGGAAACATCCTTTCCATAAGTACCCAATTAAAATCCCTCTGGATTTTATATGTTTCAAACAATTCAACTATTGTTCAACTAAATTCCAACTATTTTCAACAAATCCATATCGTTCCCAAAATATGATGATCAATACTGTAAACGTTATTCCAGTTGTGATCTCACTAATGCCATGTAGGTGAAATATAACTTCCATATGAAGTGATTGTTTTGAGATCAGCCTGCTGGACCTCATAGATTATGAATTCCCTAATTGGACCAGATTAACAGCCGCTGTTAATGAGCCCTGGCTAACAAATAAAAAGGAGGAATGTCAGAGGTTCAGGCACTCTAATACTGCCTCTTCAGAGTCAGCTCTGAGTCAAGGAGTTTTCATGTATAAAGGGTGAATTGGTGACCAGATACCAGCCTCTGTGGAGTTATTTCACCTTATTTTTGCATTTGGTCCCCCTTGCAATAAGAGAGAATATTCTAATAGCTTGCAAAATGTGTTGCTGGAAAAGCGCAGCAGGTCAGGCAGCATCCAAGGCAGCATCCTCCACCTTGGATGCTGCCTGACCTGCTGCGCTTTTCCAGCAACACATTTTTCAGCTCTGATCTCCAGCATCTGCAGTCCTCACTTTCTCCTATTCTAACAGCTTTCCTGATTACTTGCTGTGCCTGTTTATTAGCTTTTTGCCATTCATTTTCTTGGACACTCAGATCCCGCTGTACTTCAGAGCTTTGCAATTTCTCACCATTACATAATATACTTATTTCATATTCTTCCTGCGAAGATTAACAATTCCCCACATTCTGCTCCATTTCCTGAATCTTTGCCTATTCACTTATCCTAACTATATCCCTTTGTGACCCCCTTACATCCTCTTCACAATTTACTTTCCTACCTACCTATGTGCATTCAGCAAATATAGCAAAGCACATTCCATTCTTTCATCTAAATAACGTACATAAATTGTAAGAATTTGGGGTCCCAGCACTGACTTCTGTGGTACACTACTTAATCTGCCAAGCATAAAATGACCCACGTATGGCCACCAAACAAGAAACAGAGAGTAGATAATCATCAATCCATGCTGTTAATGCTATCGAATACAATGACCTCTTATTTTCAACAATTATCTTAGATGTGGTATCTGATCAACTGCCTTAAAAACTTTATCTACCCATTTCTGAAGCCATTTTATCTGGCAATATATTATTGCTGGTGCCATATCTTCCTAATGCAATATTTTTTCTTTCTTTTAAAGCCTTTTATGTTTGCAGTCAGAGCAGTGCCCCTGCTCTGTGCTGCTACTGGAGAGGTTGCCATTTCTTTGCAGTCAAAATGGAGGATTCCTACCTGTGGGTAAAATGGAGATTGCTGCCTGATTTGAAGCTTCTCTGGACGAAGCCAACTATTTGCAATCTAAATAAATAATCCTCATTTCATTACTGTCTTCACTGACTGAATCCCACTACCTATGGCTTTACTAATGATGCCTCTTTAAAAGCAATTTGTTTCCTAGCTGACTCCTATTGTTTGCAGCTCTAATAATGGCTCCCACTGTGTTCACTGTTCTTTCTGAATGATACCCACTGTCTGCAGAATAAACCATTCCTGCCTTTATTCATATTAGTAATAACAATTCTCCCACGTTTTCTGTGCCCTTAATATGGTCTTCTAGCTTTCTGTTACACATTATCTGCTCAAGCTTGGAATATATCCATTTATTGCTTTAATTCTGGTTTCAGATGTCTCTGAAACTTTGACCACTGTTTGAATTGCTCCTCTTGCCCTTGATTTTCCTTACTGTTGCTGTGACTCAGTGTCTGTTAGCTATGGCAGCAACATTTGCAGTGAGTTGCAAGTACTTTTATTTCTAGCTTGCCCAGCATAGAATTCTCAGCTGTCTTCTTAACAATTTTGATTACCCACCAGGGATTCTAACTTTACCCATGGACACTCCGATGTCTGTTCATTCTCCAGCTGAAACCTGACAACTCAGGACTGTTCCAACAGATTACCAGCATCTGATGCAATCTCTAACTGCCCTGGAGTTCCTGCTGCGAGTCTTTTACGGAGTCTGGTATACTTTTACCATTGACTGTAGATTTTGCCTTGAAGGGTTCTTGAATATTCAGCTCTTCTGCTGTTGACTGCATGAACATTAATGCTGTGTAAGAAGAAATCTTCAGACTAGTAAATGGTGTGAGGCAACAAAATGGAATCCTTACTGCTGCTCAAAATGTTGTATGAGTGATCCTCACTGCGGACCATCATGTTTGAAGGAGGCTGTCTGCACTAATGCTGGGTAAGTTTGATACCGCCATTCTTTTTTTGGTAAGGGGTCTACAGGGCTCACTTGATCTTATATGCCAAAGGAAAACCACTTGAGAGTCTAATAAGAAGTTCTTTAAGGAAAGAAGATGTAGTTTAATTGCATGTCAGCAATAAAGTGCAAGTTATACTAATCTGATCAACATTGTTACAGAGGTGATCAGAAGAGCCTAGATGGTAGGTCTACTCCCTCCAGATTTGAAGCGGTTATCTCACCAGGTTGACAAGACATCATCATGGTGGATAGTGCTAAAAGACAATCCTGAGAGTCTCAAGCAGACCTTTACACCATTATATGACATCCATATGGCTGATACAGCTGGGAAATTTGCCGACTATCTGCCAATGGAATGGTGGGATAGTTTCATCATCATCACATTCTCTCACCCCACCCCTATCTGCTAATATCACCATTGTTTCCCTGTTAAGAGCGTTAACCAAGATACTTATTTCAAATATAATTTTTCTTCAAGAATCCGGATTCCATACTCTGTTGAAAGTTATGCTAGCTCCTCAATCAAAAAGAGAATCAGGAACTCCAGACAGAGGTGCTGAATCATAACACCTAAAAAAAATGATAGGTTGGGGTTCGGATAGAAAACAAAAATGCAACAAATGGAATTTGAACCAAAGTTACCTTAAACCTGCTCGTTTCTGACTTTTGAAAGAGGGAAAAAGAGTAGGGGACCAACCTGATTGGAGGAAGTGGTTATTTAAATATTGCAGTAAGGCTGCACAGCTACATTGTAACAGTGATTCCATTTCCAGGCCATGGGAAAATCTGACATCTTAAAAGGAGCCAAGAGGGATTGTATGCATCAGATAAGTGGCTTTGCAACACTTCTTATGGGACAGAAAAACCAGGAGTTCTTCCCAAATCTCAACAAGATAACCTAGTAAACTACCCTGGACCCCTTCATGTGAGTCATCTGCATACTTATTCCTCTCCAAAACACCCGTCCACAGTCAGGACCACTGGACCACCATACAACATGCAGATGATTATAATAGGCTATCTTCCACACCGACCCCACTTATATCCAGGTGGAGAATGCTCTCCCCTCCCTAAAATCAATTAATCTATCTGTTGTTCTAGGCTTTGGCATCATGAAGCAAATTTCCTGCTCAAAGCATCTCCAGCCTATCAATCAGACAAGACATTGAGAAACCATGCAATTAAATTCTGCAGGACCAAGGACAACAGGTTTCCCATCCTCAGTTCCCATGCATGGAACTCACGTGCAGGCTACAATCTAGTTCTGGGAGTTGCTGAACATTGGCTTTAATCCCAATGATATGTGTGGGGGATCAAAGAGTCTGGTGCCAAGGCATAGGGAGGCGATGGCCTAGCGGTATTATCGCTGGACTGTTAATCCAGAGAGTCAAGAGTATGGTGCTGGACAAGCACAGCAGTTCAGATAACATCTGAGGAGCAGGAAAATCAATGTTTTGGACAAAAGCCCTTCATCAGGAATGAGGCTGGGAGCCTTGGGGTAGAGAGATAAAACCCAGAGACCCAGGTAATGTTCTGGTGGATCTAAGTTTAAATCCCGTTATGGCAGATGGTGGAATTTAAATTCAATAAAAATCTCAAATTAAACTATGACCATCAATCCATTGTCAAACAAAAACAAAAGAATTGCGGATGATGGAAATCAGAAACAAAAAGAAAAACTGCTGGAAAATCATCCTCACACCTGCTTCCTGTAAAGAATCTATTCCATTCTCCAGGTTTCTCCATCTCATGTGTTCAATACCAGCTTCTAGAAGGAGGCCTCTAAAATGTCCAACTTCTTTTTAAACTGAAGATTCCTCACTACTGTGGTTGACCAGGCCCTCAGCTGTGTCTGACCCATCTCCCACATTTGGCCTTCAACCCTCTCTACCCTCCTACAATAGCAATAGGGTCCCCCTCATCCTCACCACCATCCCAGCAGTATCCACATCAAGAGGAGCATTAGCCACCACTTTCTCCACCTGTAGCAGGATGCCACCATGCAGCAGCCTTCCACAGGGACCATTCCCTCCAGGACACTCTAGTCCACTCCTCCTCCACTCCCAACATCTCCCCAAACTTCCATGGCATCTTCCCCTCAACACCTGCCCATTTACTTCCTCCCTCCTCAGTATCCAAGGCCCCAAACACACTTTCTGGGTAAAGCAGTGCTTTACCTGCATTTCATTCACTCAATCTTTTTTTCCTCCATTCATTTGTGGGATATGGGAGTCGCTGGCTGGCCAAAATTTTATGCATGTCCATAATTGCCCTTGAAAAGGTAGTGGTGAGCTACCTTCCTGAAGCACTGCAGTCCACCTGCTGTGGGTTGACCACAATGCTCTTAGGGAGGGAAGTCCAGGATCTTGACGCAGCAACAGTGAAGGAATGGCAATATATTTCCAAGTCAGGATGGTGAGTGGCTTCGAGGGCAACTTGAGGGTAGTGGTATTCCCATGTATCTGCTGCCTTTATCCTTCTAGATTGAGGCAGCTGTGGGATTGGAAGGTGCTTTCTGAGGATCTTTGGTGGATTCCTGTGGATTCGATGTAGATAGTACACATTGTTGCTACTGAGCGTCATTAGTGGAGGAACTGGATGCTTGTGGATGTAATGCGAATCAAGTGGGCTGTTTTGTCCTGGGTGGTTTCAAGTATTGTAGGGGCTGCACCTATCCAGGCAAGTAGGGAGTATTCCACTACACTTTTGACTTGTGCCTTGTAGATAGCAGGCAGGCTTTTGGGAATCTGGAGGTAAATTACTCACTGCAGATCTCCTAGCCTCTGACCTGCACTTGTAGCACTGTATTTATGTGGTCAATCTAGCTGAGTTTCTGGTCAATGGTAACCACCAGGATGTTGATAGTGGGGGTTTTAGTGATGATAACACCATTGAATGCCATGGGACAGTGGTTAGATTGTTTTGTATCGATGACCGTCATTGTCTGGCATTTGTGTGTCATGAACATTACTTGTCACATGTCAGCCCAAGCCTGGATATTGTTCACACCTTGTTGCATTTGAACATGGACTGCTTCAGTGTCTGAGGAATTGCGAATGGTGGAAATCTAGTCTACTGTATTCGCTGCTCACAATATGGTCTGCACTGTATTGGGGAAACAAAGTGCAGACTGGGTAACCAGTTTGTGGGAACACTTAGTTTTATCTGCAAAAACGACCCTGAGCTTCCTGAGTCACTTCAACACATTGGATTCTTTGGACAATATCTGTCTCAGGTTTGATACCAGTGTTTAGCAAAAGCTGAGGAGAACAGCGTCTTAATTTCCGCTTGGAAACCCTGCAGCCTTCAGGACTCAATACTGAGTTCAGTAATTTTAAGGCCTTAGAACTTTCTCCCATGTCCTGATCCCAATCTTACATCAGGCCTAGTCATCACATGGGCTGCTACCATCATTGTCAGTCATTAATAATCCCCATTAGCAGCTACTCATTCTACCAGGTTGACTTTTATTCATCCCTTTCGTTGCCCAACTGATTTTCTTTCTTTGGGGTCCATCTTCACCTATTGTTTACTCCTTCCTTCTCCCCTATCCCATCTTTAGCATATATACCTATCATTTCCAAGCAAAAATCAGTTTTCAAGAAGGGTCACTGGATCTGAAACATATAACTCTGCTTTTTCTCCACAAATACTGTCAGAACTACTGAGTTTTTCCAGCAATTTCTGTTGTTGTTTATGAATCCATTGTCAATTGTTGGGAAAACCAATCCGGTTCAGTAATGTCATTTAGGGAAGGAAACTTCCATCCTCACCTGGTCTGGTCTACATGAGATTCCAGACCCACAGCAATGTTGTTGACTCTGACCTGCCCTCTGGGCAATTAAGGATAGGCAATGAGTACTGGCCTAGCCACTAATGATAACATCCATGATTGAATTTAAAAAGAGCAAAATCTAAAAAATAGCAATGACCTGTGCAACTCATCTCCTGCTGTCTTCACCTGGATTGAACCTGTGTCACAGTGAAGTTACAGCAGGAGACAGGGGGCAACACTATGGGTGTTCAGAATAAAGAATCTACTATGTTAATTAACATTTAATATTAATTAATTACCAAACTAACAACTTGTATTATTTCACTCAAGTACTAAAAAGTGGCTTTAAGCCTTTCAACTTAGTTCTCACATCAATGTATAATAATGCAAACAAAACTAGCACAAACTGACTTATTGGTCCAGGTTTAGGTTATCAGACTATCACTATTATTAAAAGGTACTCCGCATATGTGCAGTTAAACATAGAAATCAGAAAGGTACTGTCCATGTTGTTCTGGGCTGCCCAAAACCTCGACACAATAATATAGAATGGAGAGACTCAGCACTGAACTTTATGCTGGATTAGTGGTGCTGGAAGAGCACAGCAGTTCAGGCAGCATCCAACGAGCAGCGAAATCGACGTTTCGGGCAAAAGCCCTGGTTTTTACCTTACTGAACTTTATGCAAAGAGTGAAATTACTAAAATTATACAATTAATACCCATTACAAACAGAGAATGTTAGGAGATTCTCCATTCCAGTGTAAGTAAATTGTCAATGACCTGATTAGGCTCAATTACTGACAAGCAACTTTGACACTTAAAATTAAGTTTTACAAATATGGAATGTCATTCAGATTTTAATTATTGTTGGAAATGTTTTAAAACATTTTTTGATCTCTTAATGCCATCTTCTTTTCGCGTTTTCTACACACAAGTTAGCATTCAATTCACTATTTTATCTCCTATTTCCTGATTTGGATGCAGTGTGCCATGAGGATGCTCCAGTTGTATAAACTTAAAGAACGAGATATACTGTTGCTTGTCCTGCTCACAACAGCAGCTAGAAGCCCTCTGGGCCCCCAGTTGCACAAAATGGCTTTCTAATCTTCATAAGTTCTCTTGCAAAAGTCCATAGAAGGCTTCTGGCTAAGTGGAAGTTTAACACATGGTCACTATCATTCATTTGCCCCTGACTGCAAAATCTAGCCTATTATGAACAATGCCACAGGAGATTTGCTTATGATATGGTCAAAGTTTTGTGACTATGTGCACTTCCTATTTTTAGTTATTTAGTGTGTCAAGATTTTGTCTGTTCAAATTTCTAAAGAAGTATTTATTTATGGGATATAAGCAGGATGGGCAAGATAATGGAGGGTATGAGAGACATAGGGCAGAATCTTACCAGGCTCTGAAGGCTATGACAAGATTAGTAGTAAAATCAGTAAGATGTTTGTCTTGACTAATTGTCTATCTGTAATGATCTTTGAACTGAGTGGCTTGCTGGGCTATTTTAAAGGCCATTAAGACTCACACATTGCTTTGGGTAAGGACAACAGATTTTCTTCTCTAAAAGGCATGAGCGGACCAGATTGGTTTTCAAGACCATAAACAGACGCTTCATTGTCATCATCACTGAGACTAGTTTTATAATTCTAGATTTATTAAAGCATTAGTTTGGGTCTCTGGATGACTAGGCCAGTGACAGTACTACTACACCATCAGTGGCTCTAACTGGATGTCATGACTTGTGTAATAATGTTCGTGTATAACCTTTTCAGATAATATTGATCTTTGAATATTTAGCTATGTGTTGGTTCAATTAGTTAAATCAGGGGTTTCTGGCTTGAAGTTCCTTTACAGATTTCATTACAAAATTAAGGAAGACTTTTCAAGCAAAACTGAGAGAAAGCTGCATTTTTTGTCCTTCAGAAATGTTAAAGTCCCTTCTGCTACGTCAAATGGACATAAACATTTTTTTCAAAGAAATGGTCAAAGAAGAAAATCTAAAAAAAACTTGTCATTTATTCCAACGATTGAGAGCCATTGTTGTACGCGAGTTGGTTGTTGCAACATAATAACAATGATTGTATATCAAAATTAATCAGTTACCACTACTCCTGTGATCTGATGAGATGCTATGTAAAACAAATTATTTTTCTCCCTTCTTAAATCATTAGTCAACTACAATGCTAGGCTCCCAACAGTAGGTGGTGCTGTTGTATCTCTGCTCTTCATTTTATAGTTGATCAGATACCTGATGTTGACCAGACAGCAAATGTTGGCTTCAACATGCACTTTGCTTTGATATTCTCTCATCAACCTGTTCAGAGATTTTATTACATATCTCTGGAGCAAATGGGTCCTGAATCTAGGTCTCCTTGCTCTAAGGTAGGGACACTACTACTGCACCGCAAGAGCACTGTTCAGTCTCAATAGCAACCGTATCATGCTGCTCTTCCTTACATCACCTTTAAAGTTTTCACTCCAGATCCACAAATGTAAGTACTTTTGAGCATTTTTTTTTCTATTCCTCCCAGCATTGCTTGCCCACCTTCTCAATACTGCATGGTTTCCTCTCTTTGATAGCAAGGTCATCAGGTACATCATGCCTTCCTATTGCCTGACCTGGTTAACTGTGGTGTTTGCTTCCACCTGAAACAATCTAGCACCTGCTTATACTCTTTGGCTTTCCAAATTTCACTTTGGCCACTTAAATTCCATGGTATACATTCCATTTTGCTCATCTCAGCAACTTCAGGGTGAAACAAAGGGAGCTGGAGATGGAATGGGCAGGATAATGGAGGGTATGAGAGACACAGGGTAGAATCTTACCAGGCTTTGAAGAGCATGGCCTACGACAGGATGAGTACTAAAATTGGGTCAGATGCTTTGTCTTAAAATCATCTCACTGCAATTTTCCCACTTTGCTTCAGCAGCATGGTGAGATTCTGGCTAGTGAGTAACAACTTCCCAATCTATGCTTTTTATTGCTTGTTGTATGGTTTATTAACAGCCTGACTCACCATGGGTTGTGATCTTAACAAACTTGCCATACAAACTAGACATGGGTAAACAGGGCAGATTCAACCTGCATTTACTCTAAACGACCTCCACCAGGCACCAACATCTCGGGCATGTTCCATGGACATTAACCGCATACACTGCAGATTATTACAATCTGTCATGTGCCAACTTCTATGAACCTTCATGAGCACATCTCTAATCCACTTAAATAAACACAGGAAATGCTGGAAAAAATCCAGCAGGTCTGCCCGCATCTCTTGAGGTTTAAAAACAAAATAATGCTCAAAGTTTGTGAGAAGATTTGTAGCTCGGGTGCTCTTTGTTGTGGTTCTGTTCGCCGAGCTGGGAATTTGTGTTGCAGACGTTTCGTCCCCTGTCTAGGTGACATCCTCAGTGCTTGGGAGCTTCCTGTGAAGCGCTTCTGTGATGTTTCCTCCGGCATTTATAGTGGTTTGTCTCTGCCGCTTCCGGTTGTCAGTTCCAGCTGTCCGCTGCAGTGGCCGGTATATTGGGTCCAGGTCGATGTGTTTGTTGATAGAATCTTGTGGATGAGTGCCATGCCTCTAGGAATTCCCTGGCTGTTCTCTGTTTGGCTGTCCTATAATAGTAGAAACAATGGACTGACAGAAGAGACACAGCAAACAGTGAGACAAAGTATCATACCCCTGATAACAAGGAAAAGACAAACGCAAAACCTCAACACCAAGAAGAGGGAAGCACTAAAAACACTAAGAAATGATAAGAACATAATCATACTACCAGCAGACAAAGGCAGAATGACGGTCATCCTGGACAAAGCAGTGTACATCCAGAAAGCGCAACAACTACTTGCAGATACCAACACCTACCAAAAGAGAGAGTTTGACCCCACCCCACAGCTCACCAATAGGATAAACAATACACTGAGGAACCTGCAAAAAATTGGACAGATAACCAGGTTTGACCTGCAGGGAATGAAACCTGAAAGCAACACCACCCCCAGATTCTATGGACTAGCTAAAGTGCACAAACCAGACATCCCACTCAGACCCATCGTATTGCTACCAGAGACACCATTACACAAACTGGCTAAAGAACTACAACAGAAACTGAAACACCTGATCAGCGGATCCAGACACTCTATACAGTCAACACAGGAATCGGTGGACATCATCAGAAATATACATATAGACAAGGAAGAAACTATGGTCTCATTCGATGTAACCGCACTGTTCACCTCGATCGACAAAACCCTAGCCAGAGAAACAATAGCCAACCTGCTGGACATACAGAACAGACAACAAGACGGGGAACTTATCAACAAAGACAGCATAGTCAAACTACTGGACCTGTGCCTTACAATACACTTCACATTCAACAACCAAATATATGAACAAATGGCACCCCCATGGGCTCACCCATCTCTGGACTCATAGCAGAAGTAGTAATGCAAAGGTTAGAGCAAACAGTCTTACTGCAAATTCAACCCAAACTCTGGGTCAGATACGTGGATGACACCTTTGTAATCATTAAAAACACAGAAATAGAGAACACACACCGGATCATCAACGCCACACTCACAGGAATCAGATTCACTAGAGAGGAAGAAAAGGACAACCAACTCCCATTCCTAGACGTG
Source organism: Chiloscyllium punctatum (assembly GCF_047496795.1). Taxonomy (NCBI): domain Eukaryota; kingdom Metazoa; phylum Chordata; class Chondrichthyes; order Orectolobiformes; family Hemiscylliidae; genus Chiloscyllium; species Chiloscyllium punctatum. The sequence continues at coordinate 45,560,998 of NC_092775.1, read as the reverse complement.
ATGGTACAGAGAACACCGAACGGAGAATTCAGCACAAAGGTATACAGGAAAGCCACACACACAGACCAAGTCTTGAACTACGAAAGCAACCACCCCAACACACACAAAAGAAGTTGCATCAAGACACTGTTCAAAAGGACCACAACACACTGCAGCACACCAGAACTGCAAAAAGAGGAAGAAGAACACCTCTACAATGTATTCGCCAAAAACGGATACCCCCGCAATTTCATCAACAGATGCCGAAGGGAAAGACAATAGAATGAGGACATGCCACAACCCAAAGGACTAGCCTCGTTACCATACATCAAGAACATTTCTGAACTGACAGCCAGACTACTACAACCACTAGGACTCATAACAGCACACAAACCAACAGCCACTCTCAGACAACAACTCACCAGGACAAAGGACCCGACACCCAGCATGAGCAAAACCAACGTAGTGTACAAAATCCAATGCAAGGACTGCACAAAACACCACATAGGACAAACAGGAAGACAGCTAACGATCCGTATCCATGAACACCAACTAGCTACGAAACGACACGACCAGCTATCCTTAGTAGACACACGCGCAGATGACAAGCAACATGAGTTCGACTGGGACAACACTACTATTATAGGGCAAGCCAAACAGAGAACAGGCAGGGAATTCCTAGAGGCATGGCACTCATCCACAGATTCTATCAACAAACATATCGACCTGTACCCAATATACCGGCCACTGCCGTGGACAGCTGGAACTGACAACCGGAAGTGGAAGAGACCAACCACTATAAATGCCGGAGGAAACATCACAGAAACGTTTCACAGGAGGCTGCCAAGCACTGAGGATGTCACCTAGACAAGGGACGAAATGTCTGCAACACAAATTCCCAGCTCGGCGAACAGAACCACAACATAGTAATGCTTTGAATCAGATGACTCTTTCACAGAACTGAGAGGAGTTAGGAAGTGTGTTTTTAATACTTTTGAGAGAGGTGGAAGAGGAACCAGGGAATAAATGGTTCAATCCACTTATCGAATGCTTTTCCTCATCAGTGCTTCACTTCTTGCTGTAACCACAATGATCACTGAAATGCTGCAACATAGCACTCAGGGACCAGGCTACTCCGCTGGGCTCTTTGCTCAATGTCATTGTGCTAATTTACTCAAAGCCTATCTAGACATTTGCATCATCACTATTTTGCTTTTCTGCATTTTGCTCCCTCAGCCAGAGATACCTGGCTCATTTTATTACTGTCTTGTCCTTCTATTTAGCACAAACATAAAGTCAGGAAGCTTGCTACAGTTGTCAGCACAGCCTTAGTCCAGTCAAGAGGGAAGGTCATCACTCAGGGGATACTTGTTCAGTACATGTACAGTACCCAATACCAGTCCAGGCCTCACTCAGGGCAGTAAGAGACAGCATCCTCTCCGCATAAGGGAACTGGGTTAAATGACAAGAAATACATCACTCATTTTCACTGTTTCTGTCGTACTTTGAGACTTTTTGTTCTTGAAATGAAAGACAGCTATCACAGAAGATGAAAGTGGTCAGCACAGCTCTAATTGTTGGTGCAAGTGGTGAAGTTTCCTGAGTGAGTGAGTTGGCACTGTCAGTTTGAGGTGGGGCAAGGTGAGTGGGGAAGAAATTGCATGCTTTAGTGAGAGTGATAGAGCGTGAGCCTTGGTGGGAGGTGGGTGTACTGTCAGAGATAGAGAGAGCGTGAGGTATCAGAGAGAAATGGTGGCACTAATTCTAGTTGAGTGGAGAAGGACATTGACCTTCTTCTTACAGTGCTGGGCATTCCTACAGATGGCTAACACAGCTTCTGCACAGGTGGCAATCTTAGACAAGGTTGGCATGGTCTGATTCATGGCCTCCACTGTTCATAGTAGGAGGAAGGGGAAGTCCTGCTCATGCACCATCCCATCCAGAGGGATCTCCAGGACACTGCCTGCAAAATGGGGTAAGGACTTCCCCCTGATTGCCAAGTCTGAGGCAAATGTTGGGAACAGTGCAGGGCAGCTCCAGATTGTGCAGGTGTGGGTGCACAACGACCTTTTAAATACGGTGCCAGTGACAGGGTAGCCAGTCAATTGCAGGATCTCCAGTGAATGCTCAGTGAACGGTGCCCAGTAAGATAGGATGGAAATATGGTGTGATTTTCGTCACAACGGCTCAAACAGCAATTAAAGTAGTGAGAGTGGTAAGGCACAGTGAGAAAACATGCTTGGCCATACAATGGGAATCACTCCATCAAACTCATTTAACCAAAATATTGTGAGGTTCTGCTGATGAGAGTGAAACAGAAGGCAAGAGAAGTAACAGGTTGAAAGAGATACTTAGCACGAGAAAAACAAAGGTTGTAATTTCTAGACAGCAATATTAGGTAGAGGGACATTATGTCACAGATAATGTAAACAATTTATTGGAGAGAATTAAGAGGAAGAAATTTGTGAAGAGATGGAAAATGAAATACTTACAGAAACCTGAAGAGAAATGAATGGAGATAACCTTAGGAAAGGCTAGTTGAAAAAATGAGAGGGAGAAAGAGATAATAATGAATAAGTGATATCTGAGTTTATTTCCTTTGAGTTTTACTTGAATGGACAGAGAAATTGGGGAGGTGGAGGGATAGATGCTAAGGGAGAGATTAGTGCAAACAATATCAAGCCAAACAGAGATAAATTTAATGTGAGAAAACACAACTTATCTCCCATACTTCGACCTGCCCAAACTACTACTTCATCTTTCAGATCCTATAAACCCACAGTTCTTCTTCCATGCTAGTGATGTTCTTATTAAGGGGGAATAAATAGGAGTTGGATTAGATCATACAAACCTCATGAGCCTTTCAACACAATTATGGCTGATCATTTGCTTTCACTCTATTTTCCTGTCAATTACCAATATGTTTTGATGCCCTGTTAAGGCCAAAAAATCTGTATGTCTCAATCTTAGATATACTTGATGATGGAGCTAAGGTCTACAGGTGGTCCTCAGGTTGTAAATGGGTTCCATTCTTGAGTATGTGTGCAAGTTGATTTATATGCAAGTTGGAACTCAAAACAGGATAACGTAAAATAGCTGTTCATCAGTACGAGGAAACATTCACCTGTTAGATCTTTAAAATTAATGTTAAGCACATCTCTGTATGGGATCTCATTCATAAGTACGAGCATTCGTAAATCATATGTTCGTAAATCGGGGTCTGACTGTATCAGTTGTGTTCAGTTTTGGGTAAAGTATTCCTTCTACAGGTATTTGCAATTACCCAACTTGGGTAGCACAATTCCAACTGGAAAGGTGTACCTGCATCCCCTCTGCTGCTTTAGGCCATTATGGTCTATGATTGTGCCACGGACTGATATCTAAATCACTACCTTTGGACTGATGGTACAGTATAAATTTATTTTAAATTTACTTCCATAAAGTCAGTTTAAATATATGAGTAATGGTAGGGCATGAGCACCTGGATTACATGCATTACAAGTAGCAGATGGATCTTCTTTGAGTAGATGTGCACAGTCACTGCACTACCATGCCAGTGTTGCTAGAGGTCAAGTTGCATAATTCCCAGGTTGTGTTTAAAATATTGTCGCATCTATGAATAGCAGAGTGCTTTGTAACAAAGGAACAGTTGCTGTACATATGCAGCTGAGTTGGAATCAGAAACAAATTAAATACTGAAGCACACTGAAGCAAAGTGATTCAAATGCAAAATGAAAAGCCAGAGCCTGGCTTGAAATTACATCTGCATTTAGTGCCTCACGTCAATACAAATTTTGAAGCATAAACATATGTGAAGGTTAACAAACAATTCCCTTAACTATTCCAAAATCATTTTTTCTGTGTCATTCAATCATATTCTTGCACTGCTTTCAACGTGTTAGCTATTTTTACGTTCCAAACTGACTAGACTTCTAAATGTCAACATTATAATATGTTTACTTCCAGCATTTCAAATACTGAAATCTATAAACTGGCTAAACCAGAGAATGTGGAATTCTGCCATTATGTTACTTCCACATTTTCACTTCTCCCTTTTGTACTCATTCATAGCCAGGTCTTTTTTTTTCCTGAGGGTATTAAAATTTATTTTAAAATTGTCTCTTTTTTTAAACACACTTTACACAGGATTTCATAGGGTACAGAAATAGACTACTCACTCCAACCAGTTCTTTCCATTTTTATGCTCTTCTCAAGGTCTCTCCCATTTTTTCCCTCACCTAAACCTGCCATTGCAACCATCTATTCCCTTCTCCAAATGTTTAGCTAGTTTCCTCTTAAATACAGCGATAATAGTTGCTTGAACCACTCATTGTATTTAATAAGATCCTCATCCTTCCAACTCTGGGTAAAGAAGTTTCTTCTGAAATCATGATTGGATTTCTTGGTGACTAACTTATATCAATTTTCTTGAATATATGTTCCTCCCACAAGAGAGGAAACATCTTTTGATAAGATCTGTAGTTCCGGTTGAGGTTCTGGATGTAGGTTTGCTCGCTGAGCTGGAATGTTTGTTTTTAGATGTTTCATCACCCTACTTGGTAACATGATCATTGAGCCTCCAGTGAAGCTTATTTGGTCATTCCAGAGTCTTTTATCAAAAGAAGGAGATCCACAGTGTTAGTCCATTCCTGCACCCACATAATTTCTGGTATCATTCAGAAAATCTTATTTGCAGCCTCTTCTGTGCCTCTTTCTTGAAGATAATGCGGTGACCAGAACCAGGTACTGTACTCTTAATTGTGGTCCAACCAAGGTTCTGTATAGGTTGAGCATAACTTCCATATCAATCAATCATAACCTTCCAGAAATAAAGTCTAGTTTGCTTTTGCCATGGCCTCGCTAAATGAGTTATGCAACCTTTAGGCATTGGTACTTATACTCTAAAATCCCTATATTCCTCTACCCCATCTAGACTTTCACCTTTTAACCAATAAGTGACTGACCTCTTCCTTCCACCGACATGTACTAATATACAATCATTTGCACATTCTGGAAGTTTATTGGCTGCTAGCAACTACTACGCTCTCCTGAGTATTGACTAACCACACCACCCCAACAATTGGGGTCAGCTGAAAATTTGGAAATTGGGTTTTTGATTGTAGCGTATCACTTCTCAGCTTCAGACACTCTTATTCCTACATTCTTGTTGCCATGAATGCATTGGGTATTGAACACTGCTGATTTACAGTTACCATCTATTTATTCTCTCACTAACAAATACATAATTCACATGGTTGTCTGGGCTGCCCACTCATTAGTCATTATTTCCCATTATCATATTTCTGTGGAAGTAAAATGGGCAGAATTATTTGGAATAGAATTTATACAATTTATCAAAAAAAAGTTCACTTTGTGCGTAAGTGTGAATTTGCATCCAAAACAACGCTGGTACGATTATAGTTCAAATTTCTTGTAAAAGTCACAAACATAAAAGTGACATTAATACTATATTCAACAATTTAATATAGTTTCATTGATTGTAGTATTGGTTTCTTAGTATTTTTAAAAAACCTGAGTGGGGCCTGATCTGTGTGATGTAATCTTTCCGACTGATTCAACATTCACTGACACAAATACAAATACTTTGGGGCAGAACCGATTCATATTTAAAATTCCCTGAGTTCCCTAGGCTGTGTTGTTTGCATGAGCAAAAATTGAACCCTTACATATCCTTGACAGTAATGATTATAGAACTTGAGAAAACTAGCCTTAAATTTTTTATTCATGTTGTAACATAACTGAAACAGCTTTTTCAGGAACTATAACTGGGAGGACATATGCCCAAGCAATTGGCTCAATGTTTTTTAAACTTCTGTTACTAATGGTTCCTTAGTTAAAATAGAAATAATGATATTGGACATAAATATTATATAGGACTTGCTGTGATTGTTGATATTGTATTGCAGAAAAGGGCTTTTATTTAGTTATATAGATAAGTGCCTCTTATTTATTATTTGAGAATCAGCCTAAAAATTATTTGCACTTTAATAAATTCTCCATAAATTATTCTCAGGGAATTAAAGGTTATGGGGAGAAGGCAGGAGAATGGGTTGAGAAACATTTCAGCCATGATCGAATGGCAGAGTAGACTTGATAGTCCGGATGACCTAATCCTGCTCATACGGTCTTTTGATCTAACCAATCTCTAGAGAATACAATCAGACATGATTGTATGATTCAATTGATGATAAATGAATGAAATATTTGTTATTACAATATTGCTAAGAAGAAATGGCAGATCATGATGAAAATACTTGCAAGTGTATCTTGAAATTGAATTTTCTTCTCATAACATTGATAATTTAGTATAATTATAACAGAAGTAATAACAGGCTGAGATTAATAAAACGAAAACATTAGTGTTAGATTCATACTCTGATATCTCTTAAGGGTAATAGTTTCTTTAAATAGTCGTCATGGGTCCTGTCCTTGAACAATTACAGTGTTTATCTTATTGAAGGACCCGCAATATGTTAGGAGGAAATTACAGACTTTCAAACCCAGTGACAATGAAGGAATATGCTTTCATTGTAAATTGAAGTGACTTATGAGTCAGAAGTAAACTCGTAAGAAGTGAAGAAGGTTATTTAAGATTTCATAGAGATCTTGATCAATTGGATGAATTGGCTGGGGAGTGACATATGGAGTTCAGTTTGGATAAATGTGAGGTAGACAGGATTTACATGTATTCGGAAAGGCAAGGACCAATTAGGGATAGTTAACATGGCTTTGTGCTTGGGAAAACATGTATCACTAACTTGATGGAATGTTTTGAAGTCATAACTCAAAGGATTGATGAGGGCAGAGTGGTGGACATGATCTACATGGACTTCAGTAAGGCATTCAACAAGGTTCCTCATTGCAGACTGGTTAGCTAGGTTTGATCACATGGAATACAGGGAGAACTAGCCATTTGGATATAAAACTGGCTTGAGGGTAGGTGATAGAGGGTGGTGGTGAAGGGTTGCTTTTCAGACTGGAAGCCTGTGATCACCGGTGTGTCACAAGGATCGGTGCTGGGTCCACTACTTGTCATCATTTATATAAATGATTTGGATATGAACAAAGGACATATAGTTAATAAGTTTGCAAATGATACCAAAATTGGGGGTGTAGTGGACAGTGAAGAAGGTTACCTTGGATTACAATGGGATCTTGATCAGATGGGCCAATAGGCTAAGGAGTGGCAGATGGAGTTTAATTTAGATAAATGTGAGGTGCTGCATTTTGGAAAGGCAAATCAGGGCAGGAATTATACACTGAATGGTAAGGCCTTGGGAAGTGTGGCTGACCAAAGAGACGTAAGGGTACAAGTTCATAGTTCTTTGGAAGTGGAATTGCAGGTAAATATGCTGTCCTTTATTGGTCAGAGCATGGAGTATAGGACTTGAGAGATCATGTTGTGGCTGTACTTGACATTGGTTAGCCCACCTTTGGAAATATTGCACACAAATCTGGTCTCCCTCCTATCGGAAGGATGTTGTGAAACTTGAAAGGGTTCAGAAAAGATTTACAAGGCTGTTGCCAGAGTTGGGTTTGAGCTATAGGCAGAGGCTGAATAGGCTGGGGCTGTTTTCCCTGGAGCATCAGAGGCTATGGGGTGACCTCGTAGAGGTTTATAACATCATGAGGGGTGTAAATATGGTAGACAAGGTGGGGGAGTCCAAAACGAGAGTGCATATGTTTACAGTGAGAAGGGAAACATTTAAAAAGGACCTAAGGGGCAACATTTTCATACATAGTGTGGTCCATATATGGAATGACTTGCCAGAGGAAATGTTGGAAAATGGTATAATTATGAAATTTAAAAGGCATCTGGATGGGTATATTCGCTGGAAGGGTTTAGAGGGATATGAGCAAAGTGCTGGCAAATGGGACTCGAGTCATTGAGATGTACAGCATGGAAATAGACCCTTCGGTCCAACTCATCCCATGCCGATCAGATATCCTAACCTAATCTAGTTCCATTTGTCAGCAGTTGGCCCATGTCCCTATAAACTCTTCCTATTCATATATGCATCCAGATGCCTTTTAAATGCTGCAATTAAACCAGCCTCCACCACTTCCTCTGGCAAGTCCTGTTCTAATTTGCTTTTCCAAAATGCAGTACCTCACATGTTTCTAAATTAAACTCCATCTGCCACTCAGCCCATTGGCCCAACCAATCAAGATCCCATTGTACTCTGAGGTAATCTTCTTCACTGTCCACTACACCTCCAATTTTGGTGTCATCTGCAAACTTACTTCCTATGTTCACATGCATTTATATATAAATGACAAAAAGGAGTGGACCCAGCACCGAACCTTGTGCACTCCATTGGTCACAGGCCTCCAAGCTGAAAAACAACCCTCCACCACCATCCTCTGTCTTCTACCTTCGAGCCAGTTATTATCTAAATGTTTCCTTGTATTCAATGACATCTAACCTAGCTAATTAGTCTCCCATAGGGAATCTTGTCAAATGCATTACTGAAGTCCATAAAAGATCACATCCATCACTCTGCCCTCATTAATCCTCTTTGTTACTTCTTCAAGATCTCAACCAAGTTTGTGAGACATGATTTCCTATGCACAAAGCCCTGTTGACTATCCCTAATCAGTCCCTGCCTTTCCACATAAATGTAAATCCTGTCCCTCAGAACTCCCTCCAACTTGTTCACTATCGATATCAGACTCATCAGTCTATCGTTCCCTGGCATGTCCTTACCATCCTTCTTTAAAAGTGGTGCCACATTAGCCAACTTCCAGTCTTCCGGCAGCTCACCTGTGACTATTGATGATACAAATATCTCATCAAGGGGCCAAGCCATCACTTCCCTAGTTTCCCACAGAGTTCTAGAGTACACCTGATCAGGCCCTGGTGATTTATCCATTTTTATGTGTTTCAAGACATCCAGGACCTCCTCCTCTGCATTATGGACATTTTTCAAGATGTCACCATCTATTTCTCCATATTCTTTTCCACAGTAAACACTGATGCAAAATATTCATTTAGTATCTCTCCTATCTCCTGCGGCGGTACATACAGGCCACCTTGCTGATTTTTAAGGTGCCCTATTCTCTTCCTTGTTACCCTTTTGTCCTTAATGTATTTATAAAAACTCTTTGGATTCTCCTTTACTCCATTTGCCAAAGCTACCTCATGTCCCCTTTTTGCCCTCCTTATTTGCCTCTTAAGTATACTCTACTGCCTTTATACTCTAAGGATTCACTTGATCTATCCTGTCTGCACCTTGACACATGCTTCCTTCTTTTTCTTAACCAATCCCTCAATTTCTTTAGTCATTCAGCATTCCCTACACCTACCAGCCTTTCCTTTCACCCTAACAGGAATATACTGTCTCTGGACTCTCATTATCTCATTTCTGAAGGCTTCCCATGTTCCAGCCATCTCTTTACCTGTGAACGTCTGCCCCCAATCAGCTTTTGAAAGTTCTTGCCTAATAATGTCAAAATTAGCCTTCCTCCAATTTAGAACTTCAACTTTTAGATCTGGTCTATCGTTTTCCATAATTATTTTAAAGCTAATAGAATTATAGTCGCTGGCCCCAAAGTGCTCCCCCACTGACACCTCACACACCTGCCCTCCCTTATTTCCCAAGAGTAGGTCATGTTTTGCACCTTCTCTAGTAGGAACATCTACATACTGAATCAGAAAATTGTCTTGTACACATTTAACAAATTCTTCTTCATCTAACCCCTTAACACTATGGTAGTCCCAGTCTATGTTTGGAAAGTTAAAATCTCCTACCATCACCATTCTATTATTCTTACAAATAACTGAAATCTCCTGACAAGATTGCTTCTCAATTTCCCTCTGACTAATCGGGGGTATATAATACAATCCCAATAAGGTGATCATCCCTCTCTTATTTCTCATTTCCACCCAAATAATTTCCCTGAATGTATTTCTGGGAACATCCTCTCTAAATACAGCAGTAATGCTATCCCTTACTAAAAAAAACACTGCTCCCCCACCTCTTTTGCACCCTTTTCTATCCTTCCTGTAGCATTTGTATCCTAGAACATTAAACTGCCAGTCCTGTCCATTCCTGAGCCATGATTCTGGAATTGCTATTATATCCCAGACCCATGTTCCTAACCACGCCCTGAGTTCATCAGTCTTCCCTGTTAGGCCTCTTGCATTGAAGTAAATGCAGTTTAATTTATCAGTCCTACCTTGTTCTGTGCTTTGCTCCTGCCCGCCCTAACTGTTTGTCTCACCCCTTTCCAACTGATCCAGTCTCAGATTGATCTCTTTCCTCACAAGCTCCCTGGGTCCCACCACCAATCCCCTCCCCCCCTCCCCCCCCCCCCAACACCCCCCTCATCCCCCACCCACCCCACCAGTTTAAATCCTTCCTAGCAGCTCGAGCAAATCTCCCTGCCAGTATATTAGTCCCCTTCCAATTCACGTGCAATCCATCCTTCTTGTACAGGTCACTTCTACTCAGAAGAGACTCCAATGATCCAAAAATGTGAACTTTTCTCCCATGCACCAGCTCTTCAGCCACACATTCATCTGCTGTATCCTCCTATTACTCCCCTCACTAGCTTGTAGCACTGGGAGAAATCCAGATATTACTACCCTCAAAAATTCCTTTTTAAATTCCTGTCTAACTTTCTACATTCTCACTTCAGAGTCTCATCCTTTTCTTTTCCTATTTGTTGGTTCCAATGACCTCCTGTTTGTCCCTCTCCCCTTTGAGAACATTCTGCACTCCCTCAGATATCGTTGATCCTGGCATCAGGGAGGCAATACACCATTCTGATTTTTCACTGCTAGCTGCAGAAACATCTGTGCCTCTGACTAGACAGTCCCCTGTCACAATTGATTGCTTGGAACCCGACATACCCTTCATTACATTAGAGGCTGTCTCGATACCAGAAACTTGGCTGTTTGTGCTATATTCTCCTGAGAGTCCATCACCCCCTACATTTTCCAAAACAGCATACTTGTTTGAAATGGGAATAGCCATAGGAGAGTCCTGGATTAGTGGTGCTGGAAGAGCACAGCAGTTCAGGCAGCATCCAACGAGCAGCGAAATCGACGTTTCGGGCAAAAGCCCTTCATCAGGAATAAAGGCAGTGAGCCTGAAGCGTGGAGAGATGATGAAGGGCTTCTGCCCGAAACGTCGATTTCGCTGTTCGTTGGATGCTGCCTGAACTGCTGTGCTCTTCCAGCACCACTAATCCAGTATTTGCTTTCCAGCATCTGCAGTCATTGTTTTTACCTCATAGGAGAATCCTGCACTACCTGCCAACCTCTCCTACCTTTCCTGGCTTCTATCTGCGGCTTTTCTCCCTTTCTATAACAGCCATCCATCACACTTCCTGGTTCTTGTAAATTCCTCTTTGCCTCTAACTGTCGTTTCAACCGATCCATTCGATCTTTTAGGATTCGCAACCAAAGACACTTCCTGCAGACATAATCCTCAGTAACATGTAAACTCCCCCTGAACTCCCAAATCTGACAGGAAGAGCATATCACTCTAGTAAAGGCCATCTTTGGTCCTTCACAATCTACAGACCCAGAAAATAACGCCGTCGTTTTGCTCTAAAAAACAAGTGCTCCGGCCTAACTTAGTACTTACGGTTTATATTTTTAAAATTTAATCAAAAGACAGATTTCAATAAAACATATAAACAAGAAAGAACCCACTCTACTCACTACTGTAGATTTACAGCAAAGCTACATGTTAAAGAATATTCCTGTGCTGTGAGCTGTCCTACACAGGTTCCTCCAAGATCAGTTGTGAATTTTGCTGTTTGTTAAGTTTTCCTAGACACACTCCAATGTCCAGAGATACATGAATTCAAACAGTAAAGGCAGTAACTGCACAGGTTCGCTGCTGTGTCAGTTAGCAGTGAAAGTTTCTTTCTCCGTCTCTCTCCTTCACTGACCATGTGCTGCCTACTTTCTGTCCTTCTCCCTTTTAAAAATGCCGTTTGTTTTGATTCTTTTCCCCCAAAGTTCCAAAACAATGAAACAGCATATAAAACAGTAATTGCTGCTCCTGGAATTCGAGGAAATTGCCTCCAATACCTAAAATACCTCAAAAGAGGAGCAGCTCTTACAGCCATAATCTTTTCCTATCCGCCATCTTGAATTAATTTAGGATATCTAGTCAGAATGGAAGAGTTGGGCTGAAGGGTCTGTTTATGTGCTATATATCTCTATAATTCTTGCATTTTGATAGAACAAACAAGGGCAGGACTTATACAATTAATGATAGGGACCTAGGTGGTGTTGTAGAACAAGGAGACCTAAGGGTTCAGGTACATAGTTCTTTAAAATTTGCGTGACAGGTTGATAGGGTGGTTAAGAAGGCATTTAGCATGCTTGCCTTCATTGATCAGATCCTTGTGTATAGGAGTTGGGTCGTTATGTTGAAGCTATATAGGACATTGGTGAGGCCTCATCTGGAGTACTGCTATAGGAAGGTCATTATTAAATTGGAAAGATTTACCAGGATGTTGCCAGAAATGCAAGGTTTGAGTTATAATATAACAAAGGCTGGATAGGCTGGGACTTTTTCCACTGGAGCATAGGAGGTTAATGGTTGACCTCATAGAGGTTTACAACATCATGATGGGCATAGATAAGGTGAATAGTAAGGGTCTTTTCCCTAAGGTGGAGGAGTTCATAACTAGGGGGCATAATGAATTGAATTGCATTTATTGTCATGTGTACTGAGGCACAGTGAAAAGCTTGTCTTGAGAGCAGTGGAGGCAGATCGCATAGTTAAGTAGCATAGATAAGTAAATAATAGGTAAACAGCGGCAGTGCAGGTTTATAGCTCCTTGAAAGTGGAGTCGCAGGTGTTTAGGATAGTGAAGAAAGCATTTGGTATGCTATCCTTTATTGTCAGAGTATTGAGTCCAGGAGCTGAGAGGTCATGTTGCGGCTGTACAGGACATTGGTTAGGCCACTGTTGGAATATTGTGTGCAATTCTGGTCTCCTTCCTATCAGAAAGATGTTGTGAAACTTGAAAAGGTTCAGAAAAGATTTCCAAGGATGTTGCCAGGGTTGAAGGATCTGAGCTACAGGGAGAGGCTGAACAGGCTGGGGCTGTTTTCCCTGGAGCGCTGGAGGCTGAGGGGTGACCTTATAGAGGTTTACAAAGTTATGAGGGGCATGGGTAGGATAAATGGACAAAGTCTTTTCCCTGGGGTCAGGGAGTCCAGAACTAGAGGGCATAGGTTTAGGGTGAGAGGGGAAAGATATAAAAGAGACCTAAGGGGCAACTTTTTCACGCAGAGGGTGGTACGTGTATGGAATGAGCTGCCAGAGGATGTGGTGGAGGCTGGTACAAAACAACATTTAAGAGGCATGTGGATGGGTACATGAATAGGAAGGGTTTGGAGGGATATGGGCCAGGTGCTGGCAGGTGGGACTAGATTGGGTTGGGATATCTGGTCGGCATGGACCGAAGGGTCAGTTTTCATGCTGTACATCTCTATGACTCTAAAAACAAAAACACAGAGCCAGGCAAATGTTAAAGAGTTTGTGAGTTCATTCAGTATTCTAACAACAGTAGGGTAGAAACTGTTTCAAAACCGGCTGATACATGTGTTCAGGCTTCTGTACCTTCTCCCCGATGGTAGAGGTTGTAGAAAACTTTTGCCAGGGTGGAAAGGATCTTTGAGAATGCTGGTGACCTTTCCTTGACAGCGGGCCTGGGAGATGGATTCTATCGATGGGAGGTTGGCCTTTGTGCTTGTCCGGGCCGAGTTCACCACTCTCTGTAACTGTCTCCGATCTTGAAAGGTACAGTGCCATAAGGTGAGAGGAAATAGTTTTAAAAGGGAGATGAGAAGCTACTTCTTTTTTTAAAGTACAGAATGTCTCATATGTGAAAATGAACTGCCAGAGGAAGTGATAGATGCAGTTACAATATTTAAAAGACATTTGGATAAATACACAAATAGGAAAGGTTTGGAGGAATATGGGCTAAATGTAGGCAAGTGGGACTCATTTAATTTAGGAATATGGTCTACATGCACTAGTTGGATCGAAGGATTTGTTTCCATGCTGTATGATTCTCTGAAGGCATATTCACAACATTGCTGTTCCTGTGTCCTTTGAGGAGTAAATCGTGGAGCTAGGGAGTATGTTTGAAGTAATCTTATGGCAATACATCCTGGAGAGTATGGGCACAGTAGAATTGGAACTGAATTCAATGGCAAGGGCACTAATTGTACTGACATTTTGTTCCTTGACTTGTTGAGTGTTTACTCAATGAGGCAAACGTGGGTATTCCATCACAATTCTGATTTGTGTTTTACATTGGTTGAGTGTCACTAGTCGAACTGTAGCAAGCTTTTTCCTTGCTTTTGTAGCTAAAGTGTTAATATGGCTGCTATTCAATGAATGTTGATAGTGGCGAAATTTGGTGATAATGATGTCACTCCCTGAAGGTCAGGCAGAAAGATTTGGGTCTTATTATGGAGATGATCATTGTCTGGAACCTATATGGGGAAAATATTAAGTTACTTGTCAGCCCACCTTGAATATTACCCAGACATGGTCTGTAAGGTAACATAGACCATTATAATTTTGGAGAAGTGGTGAAGAAAGCTGATTGTCAGCAAACAGTTCCACACTGGCTTTCTGACAGAACTCAAGTTATTTAAGTTGAAAATGGTTACATCAAGGATATTGCCCTGAAATCATCCTGCAACATTGCCACACAGTTGTAAAGATTCTCCCCTACAACTAAGACCATTTTTTTATATATCTAAAATAACTCCAGTCACTTGAGCCTTCATCTTTGTTCTGTCTGGCATACAGAAGTGGAATAAGCAGAATTAACTGGATGCTATCATGGTGAAATCCTCAAGAGAAAAATGCACAGAATTGCTCACATCGAAGACAATGCAAGTGAGGTCAGGCAGAGGCAGCAAGTACAATTAGGAGAGGTCTTGCCAGGAGTTTGGGATAGCACTTTTGCTGCTTTTGGTTCCATATCCAATAAGTATTTTACTTTCTTTGTTGCAGGTAATTGTTTCCCTATGTGCAGACCTATGACAAGTGACAGTTAGATTTTGTTTGGGACCAGATTTACATCATATGACACCGACATGCACTTCTTAAATGATGATCCTGCTGCGGTCTGTATTTAGTCTAATCTGTCATCAACAAACAATGTTAAAACTGTGCTTTGACAGGAATGAAGTAGAAAATTTCAACTGCTTTTCACCTGAGCAGGTGAAAATTGTCCAAAGTTTATTCTTTCAGCCATGGCCACATCAGTAGCATTTTCACCTGAGTCACAAGTATATGGGCCAAGACACTCCGAGATGTAAGCACAAAAGTCAAAACTAAAATTTTAGTGCAACATTCCCTCAGTATGATGCTACCAACATTTTATTTTCCAGATGAAATATTAGATAAAGGACCTGTCTGTCCTCTCAGGTGGCACTATTTTGAAGAAGAGAAATGGAGATATCCTCAGTATATTAGACAATTCTACAAACATCACAAAAAATAGATAACCTGCTGTTGGGAGCTTGTTGGACACAAACTGGCTCCCATATTTTCAATTTTGCAACAGTAACTTCATGTCAAAAATATCAGTTACAAAGTGTGACCTTAATATTTTTTTAAAAATAAAATGTCTTTAAACCCAATTCTGCTAAGCAGTTACAAAAAAAACAAACTCTTGGAGAAACTCAGCAGGTCCAGCAACATCTGTTGAGAGAAAGCAGAGTTAACATCGAGTCCAAAGACCCTTCAACAAATTGCTGCAGAAATTGCAAAAAAAAATGGCTGGAGAAACTCGGCAGGTTTCAGTTCTGGAGAGGGGTCATTGGACCTGACGTTAACTCTGCTTTCTCTCTACAGATGTTACTAGACCTGCTGAGTTTCTCCAGCAATTTGTTTTTGCAATTTCTGCAGCAGTTTCTGTTTTTGTATCAGAACTCCTGTCAGGGTGAAAGGGAAGGCTGGTAGGTACAGAGAATGCTGGATGACTAAAGAAATTGAGGGTTTGGTTAAGAAAAAGAAGGAAGCATATGTCAGGTATAGACAGGATAGATCGAGTAAATCCTTAGAAGAGTATGAATGAAATAGGAGTATACTTAAGAGGGAAATCAGGAGGGCAAAAGGGGGACATGAGATAGCTTTGGCAAATAGAATTAAGGAGAATCCAAAGGGTTTTTACAAATATATTAAGGACAAAAAGGTAACTAGGGAGAGAATAGGGGCCCTCAAAGATCAGCAAGGCGGCCTTTGTGTGGAGCCACAGAAAATGGGGGAGATACTAAATGAATATTTTGGATTAGTATTTACTGTGGAAAAGGATATGCAAGAAAAAGACTGTAGGGAAATAGATGGTGACATCTTGCAAAATGTCCAGATTATAGAGGAGGAAGTGCTGGATGTCTTTAAACGGTTAAAGGTGGATAAATTCCCAGGACCTGATCAGGTGTACCCAAAAACTCTGTGGGAAGCTGGAGAAGTGATTGCTGGGCTTCTTGCTGAGATATTTGAATCATCGATAGTCACAGGTGAGGTGCCGGAAGACTGGAGGTTGGCAAGCATGGTGCCACTGTTTAAGAAGGGCGGTAAAAACAAGCCAGGGAACTATAGGCCGTGAGCCTGACGTCAGTGGTGGGCACGTTGTTGGAGGGAATCCTGAGGGACAGGATTTACATGTATTTGGAAAGGCAAGGACTGATTAGGGTTAGTCAACATGGCTTTGTGCGTGGGAAATCATGTCTCACAAACTTGATTGAGATTTTTGAAGAAGTAACAAAGAAGATTGATGAGGGCAAAGCAGTAGATATGATTTATATGGACTTCAGTAAGGTGTTCGACAAGGTTCCTCTTGGGAGACTGATATGCAACGTTAGATCTCGTGGAATACAGGGAGAACTAGCCATTTGGATACAGAACTGGCTCAAAAGTAGAAGACAGAGGGTGGTGGTAGAGGGTTGTTTTTCAGACTGGAGGCCTGTGACCAGTGGAATGCCACAAGGATCAGTGCTGGGTCCTCTACTTTTTGTCATTTACATAAATGATTTGGATCAAGCATGAGAGGTACAGTTAGTAAGTTTGCAGATGACACCAAAATTGGAGGTGTAATGGACAGCGAAGAGGGTTCCCTCAGATTACAACAGGATCTTGACCAGATGGGCCAATGCGCTGAGAAGTGGCAGATGGAGTTTAATTCAGATAAAGGCGAGGTGCTGCACTCTGAGAAAGCAAATCTTAGCAGGACTTATAACACTTAATGGTAAGGTCCTAGGGAGTGTTGCTGAACAAAGAGACCTTGGAGTGCAGATTCATAGCTCCTTGAAAGTGGAGTCGCAGGTAGATAGGATAGTGAAAAGGCGTTTGATATGCTTTCCTTTATTGGTCAGAGTATTGAGTACAGGAGTCGGGAGGTCATGTTGCAGCTGTTACAGGACATTGGTTAGGCCACTGTTAGAATATTGCGTGCAATTCTGGTCTCCTTCCTATCAGAAAGATGTTATGAAACTTGAAAGGGTTCAGAAAAGATTTCCAAGGATGTTGCCAGGGTTGGAGGATTTGAGCTATAGGGAGAGGCTGAACAGGCTGGGGCTGTTTTCCCTGGAGCGTCGGAGGCTGAGGGGTGACCTTATAGAGGTTTACAAAGTTATGAGGGGCATGGATAGGATAAATAGACAATTGCAATATTTAAGAGGCATGTGGATGGGTATATGAATAGGTAGGGTTTGGAGAGATATGGGCCGGGTGCTGGCAGGTGGGACTAGATTGGGTTGGGATTTCTGGTCGGCATGGACCGAAGGGTCTGTTTCCATGCTGTACATCTCTATGACTCTATAACTCCAACATTTGTTTGTCGTTTTAGTTTACAGGTGACTATTTTGGTACATTACTCAATTCAATATTGAACTTTTGCAGTTTGAAAAGGGGAGAGTAATTGTAAAGATAAATTAAAAATAACAGAATCAAAACCTGTCAGTAGTTCGACCCTGAAATGTAATTAGTTAGCTGTAGAAAAGACTGATTTTATTTTACATTCTCATCTGTATTACTCATTACCGTGCTACACGTGGCAGTGTGAAACATTTTCGTTTAACTAATTTTTTGAACATCTGAATTTCTTCTGTCGCGCTCCCATTGTAAACAAACGAAATGTGATAGAGGATTGTTAAAATAGGATCCTTCTACAATACACATGGTTTTAAGGTACAGGTACTAACCAATTAAACGAGGTCTAAGCAAGTGAATACATTAAATGTGTTCAACTGCTTCTCATAAGTAAATGCAATAAACTCAGATCAAGTGGCTTCTCGCGAATAAATTAATATAAAACAAAAGGAAAACGCAATCAACTGAACTGAAGTATGTAACTCGATGTGAAATTCAACATCAGCAACTAGAAGGATTTTCAGACAACTCCAACCTACAATCTCAACAGGTTAAGACTACCTCACCAGGCTTCCCAACCCCTCACAACTGAAGGGTCCTTTTCCTCACAACTCCACGTACCTCAGTTCTGCTCACCATTTGTAATTGTTGTTTGTAAAGTTTCCATCAGGCTCTTCAGAATCTTTATCCTGTGCCCCCTACTCTGAGCTGTTATGCCATGATAGCACTTTCCCAGTACAATCACAAATCTGGGTCTACATCTGGATGAATACAATGGCGATGGGGACCCTACTTTGCTTAACTTTACTTTCTCTCCACAAGTGCTGCCTGACCTGCTGAGTTTTCCCCCAGCAACTCATGTTATGGAAAACTCAAGAGGGGGTCAGCGTGATTCAGATATTACAACGAGAAAATATGACAAATAAAGAAACGAAAATAATGGAAGGGAAGACAACAGGACATAATAAAAACTAAACAGGGAACCAGAAAGAGACAGTCAGAGGAACAGAATTGTAATTTAGTTTGAGACAACGCCTGATACTAAGACATTGTTGGGGAATGTAGAGAGCAATATTGAAAGGTTGTATGACCCAGAAAATGGTAATCAGAATATGATCGAAAAGAAATGTAAGTGCTCAGTTGTGATCACTGACTTGTGTTCTCTCCTGGCGTTTTTCCCCGTTTGAATGTACTATCGGGCTGTATAATGATGCGGCCAAGTCCAACCCTGCGGGAGGGCTCGGCCTGTGGGGCTGTGTCCTGATCACCCTTTACAAAGGAGCTGCCAGGCTGAAGCGGGTTACCATCTGGATTCCCACCCCTCTCCTGGTCTCCCCTCCTCTTCCCAGCGACACGCTGCATCCCCCTCTGCCGCAAAACCCTCATCATTCCTCAGCGTTAACAATCACACTCACCCTTGCAGCTGAACTTGCAGGAGGCAGCACCTCGGCTCACGCTTGGAACATGTTTTTCAGGAAACCCAAACAAACGTCGCTATGGTAACTGCCGACGGGTTTTCTTCCGGGTCACCTTCCCCCCCCCCCCCCCAGGGAGGGTACAGTGGTGTCACAAGGTGGTGACCCACCTCACTCTGAGAGGGTAAAGGTGCAGCTCCAGAAGTTCATGTCCTGTGGGCGAATTGGGACAAAAGCAAAACACGTTATATTCAGTTAAAGGCAGAAATAATCTTTAATCAAAGGCCAGGTGACGTGAGGCTAATTGCCTGGACAAGAATCTTTTCATCTCTGACAACACTTGTGAGGGGGTGCTGAGCTTCTAAATGCAGATAGAGTCAGCTTACTGGACACTGCAATCTTCCCAGACAAGCAGGGTAGGAAATGGTTTTAGCATGACTGTAAAATAGTTCAATGTGATCTAGGGTGACCAAACACTTTCATAAGTTAAAACTTGGGATGGCAGGCTGAATAATTCAAATGGATAATTCAAATGTTGGAAATTTAAAATTAAAAACAAAACCTGAGAAGCCTGGCAGAGAAAAAGAGAGCTGACGTTTCAAGTAAGTTAGTACTTGTTCAGAACTCAAAGTAGGCTCGGAAATGAATGCTGTGGTCATGTTGAAGCTTCATTTTGATGTATTTAAGACCAACGAGATCAGTGTCAGTCACAAGTTTTATTGATTTGTCCTTCTATGTGATGATTGACATGTTCGCCAAAGAAATAGCAGTATCAGAAAGGGGCAGTTGAAGTGGGAGGTCATGTGAAGGCATTAGCTAGAATATGCCCAGTTAGACTTTGGGAACTCTATTCTGCAGTTCATTTAAAAAGGAATAATCAGTAATGGAGCCATGGTGTCAAAAAGATGATGTTTGCATTAAATTGTATTAATTTACTAAATGAATTCATATATTTTCTATGCATTTTTAAACAATATTTTGCACCTACTTATTATTTTAGAACTATTCTTTGACACTTTGTTCTTTTACATAACCACTAACTATGAGGAAAATTGGATAGCAACCTGTTTCTGGGAGGTTTGCCAGTGCCTACTTAACAATTGGCAAGTGATATGTTTGACTGGCACATTGTCGACTTGGAATGCAATTTTTGGAAAACATTCACTGAATAGCCTATTTATGATACTAAAACAAATGTCACACACAAGCAATTCAAATATTGTAATGTAAAACATTTTCTTTGTAAAGTTGTATACTATGTTTCAAGTTCTTAAGTCAGTGATCAACAGAATATGGTTTTAAGTACAACCTCTATTTCATTTAATAGTGGAGAGGATTAAAGGGACAGACTGGTCTATTCATCTATTTCCTAAACAGAACCAAGATTAATGCACTTCAAAAGACTTTATTAAACAAACCTAGGCGCCATTGCTGATCTGCAAAGTTCTTCAGAAATTACATTCAGAATAATCAGCTGTTAATTATACCACATAATGCAACATTGCTTTCATAGCATTTTTAATTTAAACATTAAAACTGGCAAAAGACCACCACCCTATGGCTGAAAAACTCAACTACAGCTGAAATTTTTATTTCAGAGTTAAAACTTACTAGCTCGGAATTTCTGATCTCCAGATAGTTGAAGTCTGACATACCGTAACAAAAATGGATGGTGGGACGTAATAGATGTCATAGAGATGTACAGCACGGAAACAGAACCTTCGATCCACTTCGTTCATGCTGACCAGATATCCCAAACTAATCTGCCAGGACTTGGCCTACATCCCTCCAAATCCTTCTGACAGGAAGGAGACCAGAATTGCATGCAATATTCCAAAAGTGGCCTAACAAATGTCCTGTACAGCCACAACACGACCTCCCAATTCCTATACTCAATACTCTGACCAATAAAGGAAAGCATACCAAATGCCTTCTTCACTATCCTATCTACCTGCGACTCCACTTTCAAGGAGCTATGTACCTGAACTCCAAGGTCTCTTTGTTCAGCAACACTCCCTAGGACCTTACCAATAAGTGTAGAAGTCCTGCTAAGATTTGCTTTCCCAAAATGCAGCACCTCACATTTATCTGAATTAAACTCAATCTGTCACTCCTCAACCCATTGGCCCATCTGGTCAAGATCCCATTGTAATCCGAGGTAACCTTCTTCACTGTCCACTACACCTCTAATTTTGGTGTTATCTGCAAACTTACTACCTATACCTCCAATGTTCACATCCACATAATTTATATTAATGACAAAAAGTAGTGGACCCAGCACCGATCCTTGTGGCACTCCGCTGGTCACAGGCCTCCAATCTGAAAAACAACCCTTCATCACCACCCACTCTGTCTTCTACCTTCAAGCCAGTTCTGTATCCAAACGGCTAGTTCTCCCTGTATTCCATGAGATCTAACCTTGCTAACCAGTCTCCCCTTGGGGAACGTTATTGAACGCCATACTGAAGTCCGTATGATCACGTCCACTGCTCTGCCCTCATCAATCCTCTTTGTTACTTCAAAAAACTCAAGTTTCTGAGACATGATTTCCCACAAAGCCATGTTGACTACCCCTAATCAATACTTGCCTTTCCAAATACATGTACATCATGTCCCTTAAGAATCCCTCCAACAACTTGCCCACCACCGACGTCAGGCTCACCAGTCTATAGTTCCCTGGTTTGTCCTTACCACCTTTCTTAAATAGTGGTTCTACATTAGCCAACTTCCCGTCTTCCGGCACCTCACTGTGACTATTGATGATACAAATAACTCAGCAAGTATCATCAGCAAGATGATACAAATAACTCACTTTCTTAGCTTCCCACAGAATTCGAGGGTACACCTGATCAGGTCCAGGTAATTTATCCACCTTTATATATTTCAAGACATCCAACACTTCATCCTGTGTAATGTGGACATTTTTTAAGATGTGACCATCTATTTCCCCATATTCTATATCTTCCATGTCCTTCCCCACAGTAAACACTGATGCAAAATACTCATTTAGTATCTCCCCATCTCCTGCGGCTTCACACAAAGGTCGTTTTGAGGGGCCCTATTCTGTCCCTAGTTACCCTTTTGTCCTTAATGTATCTGTAAGAACCTTTTGGATTCTCCTTAACCCTATTTGCCAAAGCTCTCTCATGTCACCTGTTTGCCTTCCTGATTTCCCTTTTAAGTATACTCCTACTGCCTGTATACTGTTCTAAGGATTCATCAATCGCTCCTATCTATACCTGACACATGCTTCCTTTTTCTTAACTAATTCCTCAATTTCTCTCTTCATCCAGTATTCCCTACACCTCCCAGCCTTGCCTTTCACTCT
The DNA here is from genome assembly GCF_047496795.1 of Chiloscyllium punctatum. Classification (NCBI taxonomy): domain Eukaryota; kingdom Metazoa; phylum Chordata; class Chondrichthyes; order Orectolobiformes; family Hemiscylliidae; genus Chiloscyllium; species Chiloscyllium punctatum. Next base: position 45,538,391 of record NC_092775.1, on the reverse strand, counting down.
AACAGGAATATACTGTCTCTGGATTCTTATTATCTCATTTCTGAAGGCTTCCCATTTTCCAGCTCTCCCTTTACCTGAGAACATCTGGCCCCAATCAGCTTTTGAAAGTTCTTGCCTAATACTGTCAACATTAGCCTTCTTCCAATTTAGAACTTTGACTTTTAGTTCTGGTCCATTCTTTTCCATCACTATTTTAAAACTAATAGAATTATGGTCGCTGGTCCCAAAGTGCTTCCGCCCTGACACCTCAGTCGCCTGCCTTGCCTTATTTCCCAAGAATAGGTCAAGTTTTGCACCTTCTCTAGTAGGTACATCCACATACTGAATCAGAAAATTTTCTTGTATACACTTAACAAATTCCTCTCCATCTAAATCCTTAACACTATGGCAGTCCCAGTCTATGTTTGGAAAGTTAAAATCCCCTACCATAACCACCCTGTTATTCTTACAGGTAGCTGAGATCTCCTTACAAATTTGTTTTTCAATTTCCTGTTGACTATTCGGGGGTATATAATACAATCCCAATAAGGTGATCATCCCTTTCTTATTTGTCAGTTCCATCCAAATAGCTTCCCTGGACGTATTTCTGAGAATATCCTCCCTAAGTACAGCATCACTCCCCCTCCTCTTTTGCCCTCCTTTCTATCCTTCCTGTAGCAATTTTATCCTGCTAGTCCTGTCTATCCCTGAGCAATGATATCCCAGACTCATGTTTCTAACCATGCGCTGAGTTAATCGGTCTTCCCTGTTGGGCCTCTTGCATTGAAGTAAATGCATTTTAATTTATAAGTTCTGCCTTATTCTCTGCTTTGCTCCTGCCTGCCCTGACTGTTTGACTCACTCCTTTTTCCAACTGTACCAGTCTCAGATTGATCTCTTTCCTCACGATCTCCCTGGGTCCCACCCCCACACCTTGCTAGTTTAAATCCTCCCAAGCAGCTCTAGCAAATCTCCCTGCCAGCATATTAGGCCCCTTCGAATTCAGGTGCAATCCATCCTTCTTTTACAGGTCACTTCTACACCAGAAGAGATTCCAAGTCCTGTTGTAATACTTATGCAATAACTGCCTGAACAGTTTTAACTTCTAATGGGCAGTGACCTAGCATCTAGAGCTCTCTGATAATGTACCCAACTCTAATTTGGAGTCTGAGACCTCATAGGCTTCCAACTTACTTAACTTGTTTGTAAACAGATAAAATTGGAGGTAAAAACACAACTGTCTACCTTTACCTGCAATGAAACCTATCAGCTTGCCTGCCATTTTTCCATTTTCCTCAGCCTGATATTATTGTGGCAGAAGCAAAATGTGATTCTTGAGTTGCCATGAATTGGACAGTTAAGGGCTCAATAGGCCTAAGAACAGGTAGACTGTTTGATACTTTACCCATCCTCCCTCTCTACTATAGGCGACAGATTGGAAATGGCAGGAAGATATCTGTTTAACTTTATGCGTCCCCTCTCTACAAATACAGTTGCAGGGTGCTATAAAATTGACCCAGCTGCACTAAGAACTGAGATACAGGAAATTGTAGCACAACTTCACTCCTTGCAGACATCCATGAGGCAATCTAACAGGGTAAGATGGCTCATGGGCAGGCAGGCAGACTGGTATGAAAATAACCTTTCCTGGAATTTGTCAGTCTACACCTTTATTTACAATTTATTTACATTTTAACCAAAGGTTGTGCTATTTTGCATTGCCACAAGTTATCAATTGAAGAATGTAGCAGTCGGCCATGTAAAACCAAAGCAAATAGTCACTTGAAGCGATGAGTTTACCACATCACAGTATAATGCATCGAGGCCTGGATATTGGAAGTGTTACCAAAGTTATCTGAAATAGACTGGATTCACCTGCTGATAATATACCAATTGATTATGAAGCAAAAGCTAACCTATGGACTTTATAATATATTGTTTCTTTCCCATTATCATTTAATATGCATAACAAACTATCAATGTATCAGGCTATTAGCCAAAGAAGTAAAGTTAGATTATAGGAAATAGCTGATGGTGATTTTCTCACTATTTTCACTGAAGAACAGTGAGTTCCAAGAATGTTCATGGTGCATTTAGCATCTGAAACTAGCAAATTAGATGAATCAACTTGGGGAACATGCGCCTGAATTGATATATTTATCTATGATCAAGATGTATGAAAGAAATCAGAATAATGACAAAACTATATGACTCAACAAATTCTTATATAAGGCAAAACATTGAAAAAATGTACACCTCATAATGCTTAGGTTAAATAATAATTGTAATGAATGATAAAGGGCTTCTGGTATAAGGATTCATCTCTCAATACAGTCGGTTCTACTATAACACAATAGCTCCATTCTCATACAATTCTGTGTTATTAGAAAATTGGGTAATAGCAGCATGATTTAAAATAATGGGGCCAGAATTGCATTATAATCAATACACGCTTTAAAAGTTTGCTGTTTAGAAACAATGTCCCCAGTTCTTAAATCATGTTATACCAAATTCACATTAATGAAGTGTGCATTATCACAGAATGACCTTCAGAGTTGTATACCTACTAAACAATGCAATTTTTATGTCTTAAATTAGCCAAGCCTGTGTTGTGATTCTGTTCGCCGAGCTGGGAATTTGTCTTGCAAACGTTTTGTCCCCTGTCTAGGTGACATCCTCAGTGCTTGGGAGCCTCCTGTGAAGCGCTTCTGTGCTGTTTTCTCCGGTATTTATAGTGGCTAGCCTACAATAGCCAAGCCTATTGTAATCATGAGCATGATTGTAACAATTTAAAACATTTATCTATTTATTTATTCTCACTAAGAAATCCATTGAAACTGCTGAAACCCATCCATGACTATTCTTTCCTGTCATTTAGAGTAAAAGTGTCGTACAGCATGGAAGCAGATCCTTCAGTCGAACCCATCCATGCCAACCAAGTTTCCCAAACTAAGCTAGCCCCATTTTGGCTCATATCCTTTTAATTCTTTCCAATCCATGTACCAGTCCAAATGTCTTTTAAATGTTGTAACTGTACTTTTATCTACCATTTCCTCTGGCAGTTCATTCCACATATGAACCACTGTCTGAGTGAAAACATTGCCCTGAGGCCTCTTTTAAATCTTTTTCCTCTCACCTTGAAAATATGCTCCCTATTTTGAAATCCTCCCCCACACACAAGGGAAAGGCCTTAGCTGCTCAAATTATATATGCCCCTTAGGTTTTTACAAACCTCTATAAGGTCATCCTTAACCTCGAGCCTCTCCTTATAATCCATGCAGTCCCAGCAACGTCCTGGTAAATCATTTTTGAACCCTTTCCAATTTAATAAAATCCTTCCTATAGCAGGGTGACCAGCACTGTACACAATACTCCACAGATGGCCTCATCAACATCTTGTACAATTTCAATATGACATCCCAACTCCTATCCTCAATAGTCTGAGTAACGAAGGTAAGCATTTAAATGCATTCTTACCTATTCTGTCTACCTGTGATGCAATTTGCAAAGAACAATATACCTGAACCCCTTGGTCTCTCTGTTCAAAAACACTACCCAAGGCCGTACCAATAACTATATAAGTCCTGCCTTCTTTGTTTTACCAAGATGCAATAACCTTGTATTTATCCAAATTAACCTCCATCTGCCACTCCTCAGCCCATTGATCCAAATATTCAAATCCCTTTGTAATCTTAGATAATTTTCTTCAATGTTGACTATACCACCAATTTTGTGTCATCCTTAAACTTACTAACCATGCCTCTAAATTCTCATCCAAATCATTTATATAAATTGCAAACTACAGTGGATCTCTGCAGAACACCATTGGTCACAGGCCTCCAGTCTGAAAAACATCCCTCCACCTCCACCCTCTGTCTCTTACAATCAAGCCAATTTTGTATTCAATTGGCAGGCTCTCCCTGAATCCAATGTGATTGAACTTTATTAATCAGTCTACTGTGTGGAATCTTGTCAAAGGCTTTACTAAGGTCCATGTAGACAATGTCTACTGCTCTGCCCTCATCAATCTTTTTCGTTACATCCTCAAAAAACTGAAGTCCTGTTTGTGAGACAAGACTTCCCACTCGCAAAGCCACGCTGACTACCCCTAATTAGTTCTTGCCTCTCCAAATGCCTGTAAATCGTAACTCTCAGAATCCCATCACCAACTTACCCACTACTGATGTCAGACTCACTGGTCTATAGTTTCCAGGTTTCTCCTTACAGCCTTTCTTATTGAAGGCACAACATTAGGCAACCTCCAGTCCTCCAGCACAGTTGGATAAATTTAAATCCAGTTCTTTGATCTTGTGAAATCTGCTACCACCTTTCGCACTATTTATTACAGATTTTAAATCACCCTCAAACATTCATGCTGATTCTGTAGCTAAGTCCAGTTCAGTTTTATATAATAAGAAGTCCAAAAAAATCTGTTCAGCATATTCCCTCCTCTGTCCCTCAGCCAATGATTTACTACATGACTTTAATATACCATATGCTTCTACTCCTCAGGTAAGTCTGTTATATAGTACTTTATCAAATACTTTTCAAAAAGTCCTTATGTACATCAACAGCAATACTTCCATTAGCCTTCTCTTCTACTTAGTGAAAGAATCAAAAGTAACTATATATAGTAACATTGGGCCAAATTTTCCACCATGGCCCTGGTAATTTTTGCAAGCTTCTGCTGCTCACTATTAACTATGTTTGTATGCTCTTTGGCACCCTTCCCATTCAATCATGTGACAGTAGAGGCAGAGGTGCGCACAGCTGCCAGGACTTGTGCCATTTATGTTCACACTAAATGCCTCATATTTAAATTCCAATTCATCACTTCAAATGTTGCTAGCCAGGAATTGCCCTTAGCTAACTATTCCATGATTTTTGTGAACAAGATGTTACAGAAAGGGAAGTTGGCACTTTACTCAAAGTAAGGGACCTGATTTGCTGGCACATTGGTCGGTGGAGAACAGGGCCATACTCTCTCCTGTTAACCATCAAGGCCATGGCATTAGACACAGTCAGCCTGGACCCAGATAGCAACCTGGGTCAGTGACATTTCCCAGGCCATAAGAAACACACAGCAATGCTCTAGGAAGTTAATGAACCTCTGCACTCCACAAAGGTACGTGCCACTACTTTCTCTCTGCTTCCTCATACCCACAAACTCTGCCACTGTGCAGTAACATCACCAAGGCGAATGGTTACAGCTCGCACTATTTCATGCAGTATCTCCACTCCACCACTCTCACTGATCCCAGCCTCATAAACTACTAGCCCTGCTTGTCCTGCTCACTCATTCAGAACAACTCATTATCTCTGTTCATCCTGTAGCCCCACTAACAGATCTTCCATTCACTTTCATCTCACTCAATCCTGTCTTTTGTCTCTTTGCAAGAGAAAACATGTCAGTGAGCCAGCAGGTGAAAGGTGGGTGGTGATGTGTCCAATATTCAACTCCTTGGCACCCTCTCCATGATCCTCAAGAATTCCTGAAAGAACAGAGATTGCTCGTGGTGAGGCTGACACCTCCTGAGATGCCCTGGTAGGATTCATTTTGTTATGCTACATTGCTGTTCTATTAACGCTGGTGTTAGCTTAATCTTAAGATGCTCAAGTTTCTACCCCTATTTCTCTTTTGCAGGACCAATAGCACCCAGACAGCAGCCGCCGCGAGGAGGACGCGTCTTCAGACCATCAGCTTCTCCTACACCATCTGTGGAAGAAACCACAGAAGATGCACAGATGAGACCCCTTCACCTGCACCCTCACCTCAGTATGTTCTCTTTCTAGCTTAGACTCAGAATCACAATCTTGTGAGCACATCACTGCAGCTGTTCAAAGATGAAAATCCCAAGATCACTGGCACACAAAGGGCGGCAGGAGACAAAGCACCTGTTCAGTGCCAGACAGAAGATAACCCCACTGTGGCAGCCAATAATGACTTTACTCAAATGTACAGAAAATCACAGGGGCAGCAGGCAGGTACGGCAGAGACACTCCATTAATTTAGACGAAAGTTGAATAAGTTTACCAACATTACCAGTACTGTGTTGCTCCAGCATGTGAATGTTTGGCTATCCCCATGAACAGTTTGGTGCCTGTCATGGAGAGTCAGGTCCAGCAAAACACACAGTGGCTTAGGGGTGGTACAGTAGGTCGGTGGTTAGCACTGCTGTTTCACAGCACCAAGGATCTGGGTTCGACTTCAGCCTCTGGCGACTGTCTTTGTGGAGTTTGCACATTCTCCCTGTGTCTGCGTGGGTTTCCTCTGGGCGCTCTGGTTTTCTCCCACAGTCCAAAAAGGTGCAGCTAAGGTGGATTGGCCAGGCTAAATTGTCCTATAGGCTAGATGGACTAGCCATGGGAAATGCAGGTATACAAGGGTAGGGGATGGGTCTGGTTGGGATGTTCTTTGGACAGTTAGTGTGGATTAGATGGGCCGAATGGCTGCTTCCACATTGTAGGGATTCTGTGAAATGCACCCAGACCTGCACTCCATCATTCTAGCTGTTGGAACTTAGCACCAGTGGCAAAGCAAGAGAGGAATGAGGGAATTCAAATTCACTCCTGGGTGCCTTTTCCTTCCAAGCGGACACAACTTTGCAGCAGGCAGTCACACGGAGGAGCAACCACACACAGGCCACCTGCAAGTTTCCACTCAGGGCACTTCAGAGTTGCCAGGCCTCTCCACCTGCACTTTTTGTGTGTGATCCCTAACTTTTTAGGACTTGCAGAGTGAGCCTATATTTGGACAATAACACTCTCAACTTGTCTGGACCCACTAGCTATATTGATCATCCACAATGCTTCTGATTATCCACCCAAATCAGCCAGCTAACGAGGTCCACTACAAATAGGCTTCCTGCACTCTAGCTGTGGACATGGGACTGTATCTAGACCTAGTCAGAGGGTTAAAAAAGTCTTCAAGAGCACATTATTGTAAATATATTTTTACATCTGTAAACAGATATGAAATTTCAATTATCACATCTGATTGCCATTTTAGCTGCAGGGCCTGTCAGAGTCAGTAGCCTCTTCACTCATTTTAAGAAGGATACAAGTTATTGTGGTGAGGGGTTGCTGATCTCTGAAAATATGGTACTTGCCTTGATTATTCTCATTTAGCCATTTAAACTTGAAAGGGAAAATCAAGTCTTTTCTTCTTGACATTGAGATCAGATTTTAAATATTAAAGCCAGAAGGCAAATTTTGAACTTATTTATTAAGATATAAACCAATAATAAAATGGTGACTAACTTACCATGCTACCAGCAGGTACAATAGCAATTTCCTACAATTTTGTGTGAAAAATGATAAATTGAACAGCTGATGGTTCTATGCATCAGTGCCCTCCACAGGCATCAATCAGTCACCAGCAGCACTATTTGACATTTACCATGGTATCAGTGAAATAATTCAGCATAATTTAGGAAATTTATAATATTTTCACTATTTTATCATTTCAGTAAGAACAACAACAGAATGGCATGCATGTCTGAAGAAATGTCTTAAATATTTTTGCCTTAATTTCTTTCTTTTCAGACATAAAGCAGATTTTACAATGTCAATATTCCAGAAAATTCTGGGCCAGTATAGTTGTTTATATGTAATGGTCTTGAATTAAACTGTTTGTGTGTCTGGGGCTCGGTGTGTCTGGCATACCACAGCGATCAGCACTGGGTCCCTTATTATAAATGTGGTATTATAAATGATGCAGCTGAGAATGTGGGTGGGAAAGGGGTCATGATGAGTTTGCAGATGACACAAAGATTGGCTTGATGTTGACAGTGAACAGGAAAGTATAAGGTTACAGGAGGTTATAAACACATTGTTCAGATGGACAGCTCATGGCAGATTTAATTTAACCCTGATAAATGTGAGGTGATGCACTTTAGAAGAAGGAAGTAGATAAGGGACTACTCAGTGAATGGCAAGACTTTAGGAAGCTCATAGGAACAGAAGGATCTCAGGATGCGTGTCCTCAGATCCCTGATGGTGGCAGGATAATTTAGTTATAGAAGGCATAAGGGTCACCTACCTTTATTACTTGTGACATAGATTATAAGAGCAGGGAGTCATGTTGGAGCTGTACAGAACTTTGGTTAGGCCACAGCTGAAGTGCTATGTGCAGTTCTGGTCACCATACTACAGGAAGAATGTGCTTGCATTGGAGGGATTGCAGAGGAAATTCACCAGGATGTTGCCTGGGATGGAGTATCTTAGCTATGAAGCGAGACTAAATAAGCTTGGTTTTTTTTCTTTGCAGCAGAGAAGGTTGAAGGAGAGTATCTAATTGGCCTTTACTAACAATCCTTTGTTTAACTCCAACCAATTCAAAAAAACATCTAAAGAGTATCATGCCAAGTACCCTTAAAATAGAAACTTATATTTCTTTGGATGGTTATTAAACCTTGGGGTAGCACTACTAAGGGGAGATTATCAGTAAATAACTTTTATACTGCAACACAGAAGAGTGGCATTTAGCCCTTCATATAAATTGTAATTCTGAAATAGAAACTCAGCTATTTCCACTTCTCTTCTTATCCTTGTAGAACTACGAATATTTTATTGTTAAATACTGATCCAGTTGCTTTTTGAAAGTCATAAATGAATCTACCTTTACCAAAGCCTCAGGCAGTGAATTCCAAATACCAACAGGTTGGTCATGTCACTTTTGATTCTTTGCCATTCATCTTAAAATGTTGTCCTCTATTTTTTGACCTTTCTGTCAATGGTAATTCTTTCTCTCTTTTATTTTGTCTAGACCCCTCAGGATTTTGAAAATTTTGGTCAAATCAGCTGTCAAAATGTTCTCCTCCATGGAGAGTAGTGCTAGTTTCTTTAATCTATCTGCATAAAAAGTCTTTTATCCTCAGAATTATTCTCATAATTGTTTCCTATACTTATTCCAATGCTTTTGCAAACTTTCTAAAGAGTGGTTAAAAAAAAAGGAGAAAGTGAGAACTGCAGATGCTGGAGATCAGATTCAAGAGTGTGATGCTGGAAAAGCACAGCAGGTCAGGCAGCATCCGAGGAGCAGGAAAATCAACGTTTCTGGGCATAATCCCTTCTCAGGGTTCCTGATGAAGGACTAATGCCCGAAACGTTAATTCTCCTGCTCCTCGGATGCTGCCTAACCCACTGCGCTTTTCCAGCATCACACTATTGATTTCTAAAGTGTGGTGCCCAGAATTGAACAGATTAATCACGTTGGGGATGAAGTAGCATTTCATAAAGGTTTGCCATAACTTCCTTGCTTTTTAAATTCTTTACCTCTATTTGTAAAGCCCAAGATACTGTTTGCTTTTTAACCACTTTCTCAACCTGCCCCGCGACTTTTATCAATTTACATATGATTGTCCCCAGATTCCTCAGCTCCTGGACCTCGTTTTGGATTGTGAACTTCATTTATGTTATCCCTTCACATTCTTCTTATCAAAATACATCATTTCATTGTTCTCAGCATTAAATTTAATCTGCCATATGTCTACCAGTTTCACTAGGCTTGTGACATATTTTCGAAGTATATCATAATTCTCCTCATAGTTCAAGATCCTTCTAAGTTTGGTATAATTAACAAATTTTGAAATTGTTTCCTGAGTACCTCTATGTGCGTCATTAACATATTAAGAAAATCTTTCATCCTACAATTGACCCCAGAAAAAGTAACTCACTGCATACTCTCCACCCATCTCCAAAAGTGGTTCCCAGCTTTTCATTTTCAGAAGTACAGCATGTCCTGCAAAGGAGGAGGTGATGGCCTAGTGGTATTACTACTGGACTGTTAATCAGAGATCCAGACAATGTTCTGGGGACCTGGGTTTGAATCCCACCATGGCAAACAGTGGAATTTGAATTCAGTAAAAATCTGGAATTAAGAGTCTAATGATGATCATGAATCTATTGTTGATTGTTGGAAAAACCCATCTGGATCACTAATGTCCTTGAGGGAAGGAGGTTGCCATCCTTACCTGGTTTGGCCTACATGGTTGACTCTTAACTACCCTCTGGGCAATTAGGGGTGGGCAATAAATGCTGCCAAGCCAGCGACACCCTCATCCTGTGAAGAATGAGAAAACAGATGAATAAAAAAAGTGCCATTTGCAGTTCACATACCTCAGCAGGTCCACTTAGATGGTTAGCTATGTTTTCACTTAGCAATTTACAACTCACCCGAATGTGAGCAGACAGTGGTGGCTAGACAACTGTGGAGAGTCCATATCAAGTGGAGGAGAGGGTTACAGCAGTGTGCAGTCCTCTCCATATTCCACTCTATTGAGAAGAGATGTCGAGAAAAGAAATGCTGGAGGTCCATTAGCAACTTAGTTTAATACTGACAAATCTGCCAGGCACATTTATTACAGTGGCAGAAGTGGATACCGCAGATGCTGGAGATTAGAGTCAAGATTAGAGTGGGGGGGATCCAAGATGGCGGCGACTCAGCAAGTCTGAGTCTATAGTGCTCCTCCTAAGACCTGGGCAAAGTGGGCCACCCACCTCCACCATACTCACCAAATCATTTAAAATAGTTTTTAACTTAATGTAATTAGTGGCTCAGTACTAAATTTAAACAGTCTAGTCTCATGTAAAAATGACTAGAGGGAGAGGAGCCCACAATTCTCAGCAGGCAGGAGCCCCTCCCCCACCCTCCCCAGCTGCAGCAGAGGTGTCAGCAGCTGCCGCGGGGGACTTACCTACGGTGGCGAGCCTCGTGGAAATAATCTCTAAACTCGATGTGAAGATCAATGCTTTCATTGAAGAGTCCTGAAGCTGATGGAATTCACTCTCGGCCACACTACAAAAGCACGGCCGAGACATCAAAGAAATCGAGCGCCGAGTCGGAGGGGCGGAGCTAAAGGCCGCGACCTCCGAGATCATAGCAGAATCGGCCATGGATCGGGTCCAGACTCTCGAACAGCGAGTCTGGACCTTAGAGAATCACATTGACGACCTCGAAAAATATTCGTTTGCTGGGCCTTCCCAAACAGGAAGAAGAAGGCCAGCTTATAAGGTTCCTTGAACAGAAGCTTCTGCAGTTATTGAATTTGGAGGCTGGATCAGGCCAGGTAAGGGTAGAATGGGCCTGCCGGGTTGCAGTGCACGGGCCCGGCTCGAACCAGCGCCCCCGCCCGGTCCTGTTCCAGCTGCAGAACTATAAGGAGAGCCAGATGCTCTTGGAAGCTTCCAGAAATCTTGGGAAAGATCCCCAAGCCATGATTTATAAAGGATCCAAGATTATGTTATTTCAGGACTTTACCCCAGCTCTGGTCCGAAAGAGGAAGGTGTTTGATGAAGTGAAGAAGTGTTTAAGGGACGTAAACATTCAGTACTCCTTGCGCTACCCAGCTATACTACGCTTCAGCCATAAAGGGTCCGTGTAATACTTCGGATCACCGGAGAAGGCTAAAGGAACTTTTAGACTCTCTTAGATAAATTATAAGAGTTAATTGGTGTTGTTTTGCCCTCCCCCCACCCTGGTGTATCCCCTTTTTTTCCTTTCATTACCTTACTGTTTAATATTATCTCCAGGGGGTGGGAAGAGGGGTTTATTTATTCATTCTTTACTTAACGATTTTCTTCCCCTTTTTTTATATATATATGGGCCAGGGGGTCTAGTTAATGTAGATGGGGCGAAGGTGGTTACCTTATCTTATTTTATCTTTGTCCTTAGGAGCGGGGTTGTTTTCCCCTGTTATTTTGTATTACTATATTTAATTATTATTTGCTGAGATTGTAATTTTATAGTCATATATGTTCATATATGGTATTAACATTACCAAATATATCCAGGTGTTGGTGTGGGTGGGGGGGGGGAAATAGGGTATTCACTGTTAGTTCTAGCTCAGTAGTATACTTGAATTTTCTTTATCCTATCGTGGAGTGCCTGGGTCAAGGGTGGGGCACTGGTTGGGAGAGGTTATGATGGGTTTTTGGAAAGGAAGTGATGTGAATAAGGGGGAAGATCTCCGTTTAAATACATTTTATATTTTTTTATTTAGAAATAGTTTTTTATTATATTGATCTGAATGTATTAAAGAGCCTTTATTTTTGTGAACTTGATATGCTCTATGCTCGGGATGTTTTGGATAGGGTTTCTTCTCCCGGGGGGTCGATTAAATAGTGCACCTGGAATGTCGCAGGGAGTAATTCATCAATCAAAAGGAGGAGAATATTATCAAAAGTCAAGAAAGAAAGGATCGATATAGTTCTCCTATAGGAGACACATTTATTGGATAAAGAACACCTGAAATTATGACAGGGAAGAGATTATTTTCCATTCTCTCTTTCTGTGCAAGGACAAACATTTTGGTAAACTGGGTGGCTGAGGGCCCTCATGGACTTTCGAGTTGGCAAAGAATAATTATGGAATATACTCCCCGAACCTCCTTACAAATATGGTGCACCAGGAGAAAAACCGAATTATTCCATAAAATATGGCAGCCCTTCTTGAATTACACAAATACAGATATCTCGGTCATCCTAACAAGGGCCTTTATTTAATTGAGAGGGTGAACCTGGCTCGACCGGGCCCCTTAGGAGAGGATTCCCGCATGAGTATGGGTTTTGTTGTGATCTGATGTTAACACATTCCGAGCATGTATATCACTGCTCAATTTCTGTGATATCTGTTGGGGTTTTTTTTCTCTCTTGAATAATGTAAGAGTTTTAATCATACACTCCGGTTAGTTGTAGGTTAGATGAGTAGTTAGTTGAGTTTTGTTTTTTTTTCTCTTGGTATTTCTTTTTTTTCTTGTTTGATAGATTTTGGTTTTTATTTATTTAAGATTTAACTGTATATCAATGTTTATACTTGGGGTTTTTTTTAGTTTTCTTTTGTAAACATGTAAAAGCATGTTAAATTTTCAATAAAAGTATCTATATAAAAAAAGAATTAGAGTGGTGCCAGAAAAGCACAACAGTCAGGCAGCATCCGAGGAGCAGGAAAATCAACGTTCCTGCTCCTTGGTTGCTGCCTGACCTGCTGTGCTTTTCCAGCACCATTCTAATCTTGACATTTATTACAGTGTTGATTCACGCTTGGAGTAAAGACTGAAATCCAGAAGTAAACCGAATGTAACTCCCCTTGATGTCAGGGCAGCATTTGACTGAATGTAACATCAAGGAGTCCTTTAAAAATTAGAATCAATGGGAATTTGGGTGAAAACACATCACTGAATGGAGTCAGTTGTATCAAAAGGGAAGACGGTTGAGTTTATTGGAGGTTGCTTTCTGCGTCCTAAGATATCACTGCAGGGATTCATGAGGGTAGTGTTTTACACTCAATCATCTTCAGCTGCTTCATTAATGACTTCCCTCTATCATAATGTCAAAAGTGGAGATCTTTGCTAATACTTGCATAATGTTCAAGTGGCAAGGAACGTTTGTGCCACACAAGTGACTGGCAATGACCATCTCCAATAAAACAGAATCGAATCACTTACCTGTTAAATTCAACAGCATTACTGTACTGAATTATCCATTATCATCTTCCTGGGGATTGACCATACAACTGGATCAGTTACAGAAATGCTGTGGCTATAAAAGCAGCTCAAAGATTAGGAATCCTGCAGTGAGTAACTCATTCCATCTCCCCAAAGCCTATCCATTTACAAGGTATAAAACAGAAATGTGATGGAATACTCTCCACATGCCTGGGCAAGTGCCACTCTAATTTGAAAGGTTAACACTATTCAGGATTAAATATTCCACATGACTGACACCCCATTCACCACCTTCAATATTCACTTCCTTCGCTAACACACAGTGGCAATCCATCTACAAGATACATTACAGTAACTCAGCAAGTCTCCTTTGACAGCATCTTCTAAACCCACTCTCTCATACATAGGACAATGTTAATAAATCTCTCGTCTTCAGGCTAGAAATGAATTGAAAATTACTGTACGGTATTGACTTTCCTCCCTTGCCTCCTGCAACAGCCTGGGATACATCTCATCAGGGTCTGTGGAAGTATCCACTTTGACTTCACTGTCACTGGGTCAAGCTCCTGAAACTTGTTCCTTAACAGTACTGTGGGTGTTCTTACACCACAAGTACTCCTGTCGTTCAAGAAGACAGGTCAGCATCAACTTCTTATTTGCAATTAGGAATGGGCAAGAAATGCTGGCTTTGTAGTGACACTCACATCCAATGAATGGATTAAAACAACTCTCTGCAATTACATAGAGGATGGACAAGTTCAATTCACTTTCTAGTGACTCGATGATGCAAGGAACTAGGAGTCTGATATGGAAAGAGTGGCAACCACCTTCATGGATTTTCCAGCAAGTCTCTCAAATATTTCCATACAATCAATGACCACAGTTACACATGTTGTCTGCTGCGTTAAACAGGTTTACAGATCTCTTACTCTTTGTCATATGTTATGTTATTGATCTACACAAAACTGGCCTGTCACAAATAGTGGTAGTGACATGGCACTGGTCCAAGAGAGGTCCATTTACATACTATCCACTTTCTCACTTTGCCATCAACTATCTATCACCCAGTGCCCAATGGCCCATTTCATGATGTCTGTGCCTGCCCCAGTGCCAGTGTTAGTGGGTTCTCAGGACCTCAAAAACCCAGATGCATAAGCTAAAACAATGTGAATAGTATGTCATAGATTCACGGGGTCAGAGAGATGTACAGCACGGAAGCAGACCCTTCAGTCCAACTCATCCATGCTGACTAGATATCCCATCCTAATATTATCCCACCTGCCAGCACCCGGCCCATATCCCTCTAAACCCTTCCTATTCATATACCCATCCAGATGCCTTTTAAATGTTGCAATCGTACAGGCCTCCACCACTTCCTCTGGCAGCGCATTCCACACACTCACCATCCTCTGCATGAAAAGGTCTCTTTTATATCTTTCCCCTCATCCTAAACCTATGTCCTCTAGTTCTGGACTCCCCACCTCAGGGAAAAGACCTTGTCTATTTACCCTTTCCATGCCCCATATGATTTTATAAAGTCAAACTTCTATAAGGTCACCCCTCAGCCCCTGACGCTCCAGAAAAAAACAGCCCTAGTCTATTCAACCTCTCCATATAGGTCAAATCCTCCAATCCTGGTAACATCCTTGTAAATCTTTTCTGAACCCTTTCATGTTTCACAATAGCTTTCTGATAGGAAAGAGACCTGAGTTGCACGCAATATTCCAACAGTGGACTAACCAATGTCCTGTACAGATGCAGCATGACCTCCCAACTCCTGTAATCAATACTCTGATCGATAAAGGAAAGCACACCAAATGCCTTCTTCACTATCCTATCTACCTGCGACTCTACTTTCAAGGAGCTATGAACCTGCACTCCAAGGTCTCTTTGTTCAGCAGTGTTCCTGAGGACCTTACCATTAATTGTATAAGTCTTGCTAAGATTTGCCTTCCCAAAATGCAGCACCTTGTATTTATCTAAATTAAACTCCATCTGCCACTTCTCAGCCCATTGGCTCATCTGATCTAGATCCCGTTGTAAACCTTCTTCACTATCCACAGCAGCTCCAATTTTGGTGTGTTCACTGTAGCATGGAATTCACCATGCAAAAGCAGTAGAAAGTACAAGTTGAATAAATTGTAATGCAGTAAAACTGGAGTCAATGAGAATCAGAGGAAAACTCTCTGATGACTGGAGTTACGTCTGGCATATAGGAAGATGGTTGTCGATGTTGGACGTCAGTCATCTCAGCTTCAGGACAACTCTGCAGGAATTCCTCAGGGTGGTGTCCTCGTCCCATACATCTTCAGCTGCTTTATCAATGGCCTTTCCTCCATCATAAATTCAGAAGTGAGGATATTCACCGATGACTGCACAATATTCGGCACCATTCATGGCTCCTTAGATACCGGAGCAGTCAATGTTCAAATGCAACAAGATCTGGACAATATCTAGACTTGGGCAGAAAAGTGGCAAGTAACATTCATGTCACAAAAATGCCAGGCAATGCACTATCACTGAAACCCCTGCTATCAACATCCTGGGTGTTTATCTGACAAAATGCAATATTGTTAAGCTTTCTTATTTTGTAATACTATATCAAACTAATATGCGCCAACTCCATATGTTGCCTGTCATTGCTTCTGAGTGCTAGCTCACCCTTTCACTTATTGATGGATAAATGTTGTGACACATAACTTGATCTATGGATAGATATGTAATGCAAGGTTGAAAGGATGTTTTGTGCAAAGGAAAGAGAGGATGACCTTGTTGATGGGAGTTGACTTCATGATTTCATTTCTATTTTTTTTTTGTGTGTCAACACCAGCTGAAACTTTGCTATTTTAGGGCATCCATCTCTGTAAAGAAGGCAGCTAATGACAGAAAGTAACCCTTCTTCCACCTCTTCCAAAGATTAGTGAAAAGCCACTTTGTTCTGGTCCACTTGTTGCTGTGCAATGTTTTGTAGGAAACAGGGCACCATGACCATTTTAGTCATCATTACTTGAAAGTACTGAAGGGTATCTCCATAACTCTCTGGGCATCTGACCTATATCTTCATCATTCTCAAGTCTGGTGGCCATGTGGCTTTCAGTGTAACACTCTTGCGCCTTATTGCTATGGTACTACTAACAAGTATCATGTCAAATTGAAGGGTGAACCTCCCCTGGATAATCTTTAAATGCAATCATCTGAAATGCTAGTCTGCCACACCTTGAATGTAGTTAAACATCTCCCAGGGAATCTGGTGTGCATCTGTTTGCATTTCTTATTGTGATTTCACAAGAAGGTATGTATTAATAGCATAATATCCCTTGTGGTTTATAAAATATTTAGTTGCTGTAATGGTACTTGGATTGTGATGTGTGTGCAATTGCTGATATTACGTAACCAGCCATGGAGGTGAACCTGAGTGCTCACTGACTTAGACTGTTATCATTGTAATGAAAGTGTTCATCATTCCCCAGGATGCCAAAGAATTCATCCATCACATGCCTTTAGCCTTAACTAAAGTACCATTATACCAATGGCACAGGTTATTTGAAAGAACTATCCAACAAGTCCCATTTCACTATGCTTTCCCCATTGTCCTGCAATGTTTCCTTGACAAGAATATATCCAACTTCCTTCTGAAAATTGCAAATGAACTGTCTTTCATCACTTTTACAGTCAGTGCATTATAAATCAGAAAAGAAATGGTGCTTTTGGTAAATATTTTAAATCTGTGCACTCTGGTTACTGAATCTCCTATTGCTGGAAACACATTTTCCTTATTTACTCTTTGGATATTTTCCTAATCAGTCTGTCCAGTGGTGTTGTAACACATCTCTGAAGCAGGTAGGACTTGAACCCAAACCTTGTGGCTCAGAGGCAGAGGCACTACTATGCCACACAGTCTTCCCTGATTCACTCTTTGAAAGTCCTCCATAATGTTGAACATCTGTATTCAAATGTCCCCCTATGTTGTATGGGGAACAATCCTAGTTTATCTTGTCTATCCACAGCTCAACTTTAAAATTATCGCCCTTGTTTTCAAATTCTTCTCAGGCCTCAAACCCTACCCAACCCTGTAACTCGGTGCTGTTCCAATGGCCTTTCAGCTTAGAGAAAATGTTGTCCCTGATTTTAATCTTGCCACCATGATTTGCCAAATCTCTGAATTCTGAAATTTTTAAGTACGTTTCTCCTCCTTCCTATCTCTCTTTGCTTCTTTTGGATGCTTAATACTTTAGTTAGCTTCCAAAGAAGCACTTTAAGTCATTTTGTCACGCTAAAGGCATTATACAAGTACAGTTCTTGTGACTGCAACTTCAGTCTCTCATTCCTGGCAGAAAATCACAGCACCCTTTTCAATGGTATGCCAATTTTCCTGAAGTGCACAGCCACAATTGAACACAATACACAAGCTGAGTTGCATCCTGTGACGCAAAAATCATTGGCATAACATCTTGCCCAAAATGAGGATCTTGCATGCTTTTTTAACAGTCTTATCAATTCATTTTGCTAGTTTTGCAGGATTTTGTAACAAATGAGCGAAAGTGAAAGTGCTGAAAACCTTTTAAGCCAATTATGAATTGACTTTGCTGGCAATTTGGAACAATTCTCTTGCAATTTACTTCTGCTTAGAGCCAGCTAAATTGATTCATTTTTTTGACTCATAATATATCACGTTGCTCTTTTTAAAAAAGTATGATTGTTGTAGACTGTACAAACAGAATAATTATAGAATCCCTACAGTGTGGAAGCAGATCATTCAGCCCACCAAGTCTACACTTTCGCTCTGATGACCATCCCATCCAAGCCCACATGTCCCATGCCTAATCCACTTAGTCTGTGCATCCCAGGACACTGCAGGGTGATTTAGCATGACCAATTAACCAAACCTGCACATCTTTGGACTTTGAGAGGAAACCGGAGCACCCAGTGGAAGCCCATTCAGATACGGGAGAATGTGCAAACTCCACACAGATAGTCAGGCAACATACAGCAGGTCAGGCAGCATCCAAGGAGCAGGATAATCGCCTTTTCAGGCAAAAGCCCATCAACAGGATTATTCCAAGTATGGCCTAACTAAATTTCTATAAATCTATAGCAAGTGTTGGTTGCTTGATGAACTTAACTCAGAGTTGATAGCTGGAGTCTAACACTTGAACTTTGTGACACATCAGGGAAGGGGAGAGTTTCCTGAATGCTGTGCTTCAGGAGGCAGTCACCCTCATTACTAATGAAGAGCTTATGCTCAAAACGTCGATTCTCCTGCTCCTCGGAAGCTGCCTGACTGGCTGTGCCTTTCCAGCACCACACTCTTCGACTCTGATTTCCAGCATTTGTAGTGTTCACTTCTCCTAGTCACCCTGTTAGTTTAATTACCTCAAGTTTGATCAGTGTTCAGGGACAGGAGGGTGTGACTACAAGTGAGGCAGGTAGAGGGATCCAGAAGATATTGCTAAGAAGCCTCAGCCTTTAAGCTTGTCTAAAAGGTTTAGGATTCTTGCTCCCCATGTGGATGAGAGTGTGGGCTGTAGGGACCATGAGCAAGCTGACCATAGCACAGGGAGCCATTCAAGAGGTGGGAAAAAAGAGGCACTGGTCTCTGTGGCCAGGGTTGAGAGTCCCAAAGGCTGTGTTGCTTGCCTGGTGAGTAAATTCAGGATATCTCATCTAGGCTGCAAAGGAACTTGGAGTGGGAGGAAAAAGATCCAGTTGTTGTGGTCTTTCCTGAGTTTCCTGGCCTTTAGATAATCCAATCTTTTCACCGGAGAGGGAAAATATACACAATTGTCACTGTAGAGATACTTCTAACATCAATTAATCCTGTGAAAATGTAAATTGGGGATATTTTGTTGGAGCAGCTATAAGCTTAGTTGCTCAATTTGAGATTTAAAATGATACTGAAAACCATATTCAACTGTCAAAGTGAATTGTGATCACTAGGGAGGGAGAAAGACTTTCAAAAGTAGTTTAATCTTCCTGAAGTTCAACTGTAGTTATTTCTAATTTATTCTGGACTTAGTATTGGACAGACATCCTGACAGTGTGGAAGTGGTTTGAGATCTAAGGAACTGGTGAATAGTTAGTCCAGTGTGTCAGTAGCATATGTATTGATAATGGAATAGTGTAGATTAGATGCGCTTCAGATTGGTTTCACAGAGCAGGCCAATGGGCCTGTACTGCGCTGTAGTGTTCTATGTTCAATGTGTAGAAGTTGAGGTACATCATGAAGAGGAGGCAAAGAAAGGGAAGAGGCATAATAATGTGAGGTCAATGCCCTTGTGAGAGACAGCAATAACATTTATTGGATATAACCGATAAAAAGGGTGGTTGGAAAGGGCATTATTTGTGCAGTTTTATGTTCACAAACATAAGTTTTGGTTTAAGATAGATTGGTTCAGGATAAAGCAAGGTCAAAAACCTTCTTCAGATTTGGGCATTTTTATAACTCTGTCTATTCCATATTAAAATACTAGATTGTATACAGAGTCATACCTGGCTCTTATCTTTCTGTTACATTATTGAAAAAACTGTTCCATAAACTCCACTGCCTAATTCTATTTGGTCTATTCCACATACTTCTCTGCATATGTTTCTAATATTCACATAGCTAGACTTCAAGCTTCAGCCGAGCTTTCCATATATTTTGCTTTTCCCTTCTTTAACTTGGCCCACACTTTTCAGTGATGAGCAGCTTCGTGATATCATTGCAACATTGCTCTAGGGTCCTAAGACCTTTTACAACATTTAACTTATTTTGGGCCCTTTAGGCCCAGGCACCAGTTCCATGTGATCTCAAGTCAGTATGGCACATATCCATCCACACATGCTCTGTATTATACACAGAATAAAGGTATCATTCCTTTTCCATGACAAGAGGCTTCAGAGATGATTGCATTGAGGAACTGGCAAGGCATTGTTCACAATGCACTAACCCCTGTCCAGATAAGTAAACATATGTGTCATTCTATGTCTCAGGAAAATGGAAGTGAAACAAAGGAATCTGGCGTGGAAGGATTTCATCAAAGATTTATGTGAGAGATGGGCACAGAGCTGGAAGGAAAGGCTTTCTCCTTCCACACAAACACTGGGCACTTGGGAGGACCTAAATCATGATGGCTGAATGGATGTCTGAACCATTGGCTGCGAACGATGTGGATACATGCAGCTGAAGGACAGAGGGTGAGAGAGGCAGAGAGGGAGAGTGAGGAGACAGGAAGAAGAGAGGGGATGGAGGGAAGGAAAAAAAGAGGGAATTGACAGAAGAAGTGGGGAGTGAGTAGGGAAGGGAGGGAAAGAGTCAGGGAGGGAATGAAGCAAGAAAGAGAGAGTGAGGAAATGGGGGAGAAGAATAGAGGGATGGGGAGAGTAAATGTAAGAGAGGAAGGGAAGGAGGGAGAGTGTTTATAAACCCTGACACTGAGCCTTGCACATTCCCTATCTCACCCCATTCCCCCCCCCCCCACACACACACACACTCTTTCTCTATCTCATTTCACTGATTCTCTAATCCCCTTCTTCCACTTACTTGCCTTGAACATACCCATGAGGCACAGTGAGAATGGACAAAAATCCAAGCTGAAGGACACTCTCTTTTCTTTTGGGTTATGTCATATGTTCAGTTTGTCAGTATACATTTAAGAGGCGTGCTCATGAGATTTTTTTTATCATATAATATGAGCTGAGGATATAAACATTTCAGTATCGATCTCACCTGAGATCATTCAAAGCATGGCACTCTGTTGAAAGCATGGTATTCTCTGTTGTAATAATAAAGATAGAAAGTGTCTGTGAATGCAATATTTGTATGTAGTAGCTAGCTGTAATAAATATATGCTGGATTTTTCAATACCTAGTTTCTTATGTTATGGGAAATAACATAAACATTGCAAGGTGAGGTAGAAACACATTTAGGAGGCAAACTCACATCAAATACAACTCCTACTTTCATGTGAAATATGCCAAGGCCACATTAAACATTAAAGGAAGGTCAGTGTTACTGAAACCCAACTCCTTAGCTTGGTCCCTGATCACCTCCTTTACAATGAAGATAAAGAGTTGGGGCCCAGTCTTGTCTCTTCCTAGCACTGCTTCATCAATAAGGTGAAACAATTAATTAGCTCTGCTGCATGGCACTTTTAATGGGCAACCTTAGGAATTACTAATTTATATTGATTGGAATTGTGTGCCAAACATTGTTTTTCTGAAGTTTTCTCACTGCACCAAAATAGAGCCATAGAGTCGTAGAGATGTACAACATGCAAACAGACCCTTCATGTCCATGCTGACCAGATATCCCAACCCAATCTAGTCCCCCCTGCCAGTACCCAGCCCATATCCCTCCAAACCCTTCCTCTTCATATACCCATCCAAATGCCTCTTAAATGTTGCAATTGTACCAGCCTCCACCACTTCCTCTGGCAGTTCATTCCATACACGTACCATCCTCTGTGTGAAAAGGTTGCCCCTTAGGTCTCTTTTGTATCTTTCCCCTCTCACACTAAAACTATGCCCTCTAGTTCTGGACTCCCAACCCCAGGGAAAAGACTTTGTCTATTTACCCTATCCATGCCCCTCATAATTTTGAAAACCTTTATAAGGCCACCCCTCAGCCTCCAATGCTCCAGGGAAAACAGCCCCAGCCTGTTCAGCCTCTCCCCATAGCTCAAATCCTCCAAACCTGGCAACATCCTTGGAAATCTTTTCTGAACCCTTTCAAGTTTCACAACATCTTTCCGATAGGAAGAAGACCAGAATTGTACACAATATTCCAACAGTGGCCTAACCACTGTCCTGTATAGCTGCAACATGACCTCCCAACTCTTGTACTCAATACTCAGACCAATAAAGAAAGTATACCAAACGCTTTCTTCACTAGACTCTTCACTATCCTATCTATCTGCAACTCCACTTTCAAGGAGCTATGAATCTGCACTCCAAGGTCTCTTTGTTCAGCAACACTCCCTAGGACCTTAAGTGTATAAGTCCTGCTAAGATTTGGTTTCCCAAAATGCAGCACCTCACATTTATCTGAATTAAACTTCATCTGCCACTTCTTAACCCATTGACCCATCTGGTCAAGATTCTGTTGTAATCTGAGGTAATCCTCTTCGCTGTCCACTACACCTCCAATTTTGGTGTCATCTACAAACTTACTAACTTATCTCTTATGCTCGCATCCAAATCATTTATGTAAATGAAAGACAATTTGAAAGGTTGAATAATCCTGTTACTGGTCTCCTATCACTCTTAAGACCATGCACAGCACAGAAACAGACCCTTTGGTTCAACCAATCCATGCTGACCATAATCCCAAACTAAACTAATCCCACCTGCCTGTGCTTGGTGTATATCCATCCAAACATTCCTTACTTGTGTACTTATCTAAATATTTTTTAAACATTGTAACTGTACCCGCATGAAATACTTTTTTTGGAAGTTCATTTCACGCACAAACCATTTTCTGTGAAAGTGTAAAAAAGATGCCCCTCATGACCTTTTTCAATCTTACTCTTCTCACCTTGAAAATATGCGCCCCGTCTTGAAAGCCCCCACTATAGGAAAAAGACACCTGCCATTCACCTTACCTATACACCTCATGATTTTATAAACTTCTATAAAGTTACCCTTCAACCTCCCTCATTCCAGGTCCCAGCCTACCCAGGCTCTCCCTATAACTCAAACCTTCTGCTCTTAACGATATCGTGGTAAATCTTTTCTGAACCTTCTACCACTTGATAATATCCTTTCTATAACAAGCTGACCAGAACTATGCACAGTACCCCTGAAGAGGCCTCACCAACATCCTTTACAACCTCAATATAATGTCCCAAGTCCAATACTCAAATGTCTGAGCAGTGAAGATAAGTGTGTTCAATGCTTTCTTAACCACCCTGTCGACATGTGATGCAAACGTCAAAGAGCTGTGTGCCTGAATTGCTAGGTCTCTCTGTTCTCAATGTCTAATTAAGTAATTGTATTGGGAATACGCCTGATTTGACTGCTGTACCCTTGCTTGTCTTTCCAGATATATTTCTAAATAATAGAGTAGAAGGTGTTGGAAGCGCAAGCCTAAGATTTGTTATGAATGGACAGATTTTATCTGATACAATATTTCCAGCTGGAAGTTCCCAAACATATTCTTACACTGTTGCTAACTGACATGCGCTCAAAATTACCTTTGGGAGATAAGAATCAGCTTGATCTTTGAATTAAGAATGAACAATGTTTCCACAATCTAAATATATGTGTAGAACAAGGAAGGCTGGGTTAATATTCTACTCTTCACTTTGATATTGGTCAAAAATTTATGATGTCAATCCTCCTTTCTTTTTCCATGATGTATCTGACCTGCTGAGCTTTTCCAACACTTTCTGATTTTAAATTCAGATTCCTAGAATCTTCAGGTTTTTATCTTTCAGCATATCTGACCAATTCTTTCTGCATGTCTCTGTGCTATGACTTTCTCCACTGTCATCATTAGGCTGATATACTCTCAGACCATACCTGACTTATGAAAAGAATATATTCCAAGGTGTAATCATACGCCCATTTCAAACCAACATGTTCAATGCAAAGCTATTCCACAAAGCGCAGAGCATAATCTGACATTGATATAGAAAAATATATGTATTTTTATTATATATATATATATAGGCCTGCATTATGAGCACTCACCCTCATTTCTATAGGAGATAAATGACAATAGTGCAGAACAATTCTTTACTTGTGAGGCACTCCTTCAGTACAAGCTCATGTTTTCACACCCTGTACACTCTAAGTCTGCTGTAAGGCTGGTTTATAAGAAACGTGTTTAAGAATTTCTACTTGGCAAAATGCAGATCCATAGTGTAACAGACATGAATTATTTGTTTTTACCTGATTTATGCTGAATCCCAATATATTTGTATCTTTATTTGCTATGTGCTCATATGTACTTAATAAAAATATTTGAAAATAGATCATAGGTATTCATTTCCTGTAAATTATAATTGCAATGCTAATGACTTGAGTCAAAATGATTATTTTTGTTGAAGATTTTAAGACCAGGGGCATATTTGATAATTTGGAGCAATTCTTTCAGTGGCCGGCCACACAATCTCAAAGGACAAAATGAACCACCAGAATATTGCACCTTAAAGTGATTTCTTTAATGTATTATGTATGCATATTTTGACAATTAATGCAGACCCCAAATTTATTTGTACTGTATTTCAAGGTATGCTGCAGATGTTTATGGAGCCAATTGAAAGGTTACTGATAACAAAGAAGACTTGCATTTAAGTAACATTTCTCATAACCACAGGACATCTCAAAGTTGCTTACAGCCAATGACGATTTATTTTTGAAATGTGGTCACTCCTGTGCTAAAGGAAATTTGGCAGTCAAGTTGTGCACAGTAAGTTTTCACAAATAGCAATCTGGTAATAGCTAAGTCATGTGTTTTGTGTGATGTTGATTCAGGGATAAACATTGGACAGGACACCAGGATTAACTCCTTTCTTCCTCAAAATCGTATCTTGGAATCTTTATGACTACTTTTAATGTCTCTACCAAAAGTAAGAATCGTTGACATTGCAGCTCTCCCAGTATCTCATAACTGTAGATTCATATTTCTGCATTACTTCAGTAACTCTATACTATCCATCTCCTGTGTGTTTAATGCCCTTTCTATAACTGAGTTCTCCAAACTGTGGTCTAACCAATGTCAGATATAAATTGATGATTAATTTCTTGTGATTTTGTTCTATGCCCATTTATTTATGAAACCAAAACCAAAACTCTGTTATGTCTTTTATGTTATCTCTTTTATTTGTATTTTCAGGGAATTATTCCTTTGAGCCCTTAAATCTGTTTTTCTCCACCCTTCAAAATATTTCCATTAAGTGCATGGTCCTTTGCTCTCCTTTTCAACATCATGCTACTTAGTAATACTTGTCCATTAAATTGTATCCACAATCTTTCTTCCTGATCTACTTTGATCTACTTAATTTTGTCTTTTTTGGTTTTTTTTGCAGTTACTTAATTGTTTGCCCTTTTACATGTAGCAAATTTTAATGGAACCAGACAAATCATGCCATTGACCTGATGAATCTTCATTGAAAAAAAACTTCATGCTACTTACTCAGTAAGTCTTCCATTTATACCAGAAAAATAGATTTCATAATCTCCAATAGAGCACTTTGGGCTTGAGGGAAGCTATGCACAACAATATTTATGGGTCCTAGTGAAGGATTGCCTTTGGGAGAGTGCCTCTTCCACCACCCCACCACCAGAAAGGGTTACAAAAGATTCCCTCCTGCAAAGATGAACTAAATATTTTACATTAGGGGCCCCTTAATAAAATCTGCCAGCAGCATGGAGTTTCTCACTCTGATCACTCCCTGGCCTATCACAGGGAGGTAGCCATAGATTGAGCTGGTGGTCCCCCACATGGAAGGAAACCACTCCACCTTTGACAATATGGTGGAAGAATTGTAATATTTCCCTTCAATGGGAATTAACGTTGAAATGTGGCTTCTCAGCTATGTGGAATTGGCACCTGATATACTTTCCAGCTCACCCTTGGACAAGAGTCCTGGCATTGTTATTTGTTGGGGAGATATCCCCAATATCACAAATTGCTATTTTCCCCATCTAATGTCTCCATTCCCACAACCTCAACAGCTGGCAATATTTTGTCTTAGTCAGAATTAGCTTCAATGATCTATACCAATAATTTTTACTTTAGTGTCACAATTTGAAGCTGATCATGTCTGAGCAACTTTAAGGCAGTTTGTAATTGCATAAATTAAGATACAAATATTAAACTTTGCA
This sequence comes from Chiloscyllium punctatum, assembly GCF_047496795.1. Lineage (NCBI taxonomy): Eukaryota > Metazoa > Chordata > Chondrichthyes > Orectolobiformes > Hemiscylliidae > Chiloscyllium > Chiloscyllium punctatum. The sequence goes on along the minus strand of NC_092775.1, from coordinate 45,512,157 downwards.
TGTGCTGAATTCATTTGCATTTTTTTAGGCAGTTATTATAATTTAGACATGCTGTACTGCATTAAATATTTTACCTGAACTTTATTAATTGGTAAGTGTATCCCTTTTAAATGAGAGCCATTTCAGGTAGACTTTGCTGCAAACATGGAATCTCAGTAAGATAGGACTGCAGTATATTAAATCCTATGCTATGCAGTGTGATCATATCTGGTGATTATTTCTGCATTCTGTGAAAAATTAGGAAAGGCTATTTTTCACTCTTTTATGTGGCTTCTCTGATCCACAGTAGAAATTTATGTGGAGACATAATAATCATGAGTTAATGCCAGAATAGAACAATGAAATATATTCGATCAGTATAATCTGATCTATAATCAACATAAAAAAATGAAACTATAATTTATTTTATGGCTTTTATTAAAATAAAGATGTTATAATTTTCATTTTGCCCTTCTATCATACTTCTTTGCTTATTTTATGTATCAAGAAGAATGATAGGAAGTAAAATGAAAATTATAACATCTTTAGATTCATTAAAACAGAAATGAAGTAAAAATTTAGGCTATTATTTTACATATTCATTAACATTTTGCCTTTTGTTTATTCTTTTAATGGTGGTGTTAATCCAATTAAAATGATTAAAGGTTCTATTTAAATGAGGGAGGACCTTATATCAACATGTAACCATTCATACACTATTAGCATAAAATAACTGTTTCACTTGAAATGTCAATGACAATTGCAGTCGGATAAAATTTGATCATTCTTTATTTCAAATTACTGATTGTCTGTGAAGAGGTTTTTTGCAAACACAGAACTAACCACATTATTGAGCTGTAACTCATATTATAAAGGTCAAATAACATTTCAGAATAGTTCTCATTTATATTTTAATACCATTCATATTATGTAACTCACTGTCATATATATTGAAATTTCATTGATAGACACTGAAAACTGCTCTCATTTAATCATCAGTTAGGTTTAATTTTCAGCCTCTCATTTTCATAGTGTTAGTTATAAACATGTTTGACTAAACAATTATGAAAATTTACTAAACAAAATAATTTTTAAAAATGGCCGAATATGGCATTTGGAACCAGGTAGATCTTATTTAATATGAGATCCTGGATTGGGGTTATTAACATGACATAATCTGGGAGCCCTGGCTGACAGAAATAAACAGGCAATTCAGGGAGTCTCCTAATGTCAGGAACTGACTCTGAGCTGGCTGGTCACAACCAATGTACAGTGCACATGTAAATATAGGGTGACTTGGTGATAGGATACCAGCCTCTGTGAAGTTATTTCACCCAGCTTTTGCATGAAGCATGGCATTGAGTCTTTTGTACTCGATGTTATTGTGTTGTCAATTCGCCACTTGTGGAATAAATGCAACACACTGTGGATTCTGGAGGTCTGAATTTTAAAAACAAGGGGCTTAAGCCTTAGCAGGCATGGCAGTATCTGTACAGAGAGAAATAGATTTAATGTTTCAAGTCCCTTGTTAATCTTTTTGGAACTCTGAAATTTGGACACCTCCCTAACTGCGCCAAAAGGTAAAGCTACTCCACCCACTTTTATGTCCCTTAATACACGGCTATCTCTCATTCCAGGAGGAAAGCAGCCACAATAGGATAGCAAGAGTCAAGGCCGATTTGGCTGCTTGACATTTGGTTCCTCACCCCTTAGGTAGAGAACATCTTGACTCTGACTATCCTGAGCAGCTAAATGACTGTGTCCAAGATCCTGGACTGGTATCAGAAGCTGTTCTGGACTTATTGTTCTGCAACACATTCAATGAATGCTACCTTCTTTGACTTGACTGAGGCCTGCCAAAATAGTTCCTTCCTTTGTTTCTGCACTAAATGACATGGTAGTACAGAAATATCTGAACCTGGCACCTCTGGCTAAGTGGGTCGCAAAGTGCTCAAAGGCAAGACAAGACTAGGATCCAGGTAGGCTCACAGTGAGTGAGCAATATGACACCAAGCGAAGTTGTGGGAGATGAAGCCTGCTCCAGCATGAGTGTTTACATGTCTCTGAATGTCCTTGTTGCAGGATTACAATGATAATTGCTGCTGCAGCCTGAGATGCATAATTGAAGTACAGATGCATTCTCTGAGTGAATCGGAGGTATGCCATGGAAGTTCTTAAGGCTGGCACATGTTGAATGCCAATGTCCATCAATGGAGTGTGCAGCTGGTGCCCATGGAACGTATCTTAAATATTGATGCCCAGTGCCCAACATGAAGGTCACTTGGAGCAAAGAGCTGTTGAATTTGCCAGGTTCCTATAATGGTTTCCATGGTCAGATTTGTTTGACTAGTTTGGTAAGATAGAAAACTGAAGATAAATGAGGCATTGGACTGTCAGCAAGACATTTTAACAAGCTATAATGCCCTCATAATTATCAACTCACCCATACCTAGCGATAAACTTGTCACACTGCATGTGAAAAGCATAAAAAATGGAATGAAATGTTCCCAGTGTTAAGATGAACCTTGCTGAATTTCCAATCTAATTTTATCACAAATCTTGCCTTAGGCCCCATCATTCAGAACTCTGTAAGATTTAGCCCTTTTTTTCATAAGTAAGAAATGTAAAATCAATTGAGGCAAATCTATTTTTTTCTGTTCAATCTATTTGTCAACAAGCATTTGACCTGATCCAACTGAAATACACAATACATAGAAGATGCTGACTCCACAAAACAAAGATGATTTACAAAACTGTCTCAGGTCTTCAACTTTTTAATCCTCATTTATCTGAATTTTGTGACCAAAATATCTCCTTTGAGATTTTCTCTGAAAGAACATCACGTGCATATTTCATGAAGTTCACTTGTCTATTTTTCAATCTCTTAAAAATGCTGTATCACCCAGCCAGTAAGTTCTTTAATGTTATGATCCTTAAGCCTTATGATATTGAAGGTTAATGCATTGCAGGAAGTCTTTGGAATGTTTCTACGACAGGATGTCAAGCCTATTGTACTTAGTTGTGAAGTCTTTTCCAATCTACCTTCTAAGCTGTGTGGCTGTGTAGTTACTCGGGAGTCCCACACTTGCCAATTGGTGGACCAACTCATTAAAGTCTGCATGTGGAAATCACTGTCATGCGTGGACCTCAGAGGTCTATACAGCGAAAAAAAAAAGGGAATGAGGGACCTTACAACATCTCAGGCAAACTACTGCAACACTGAAGGAGAAACTATTGCTCTCGTGTTTGGAATGTAATGGTTTCATATCTATTTTTTTTGTAGGGATATCATTGTTCACAATGATCCCAAACTGTTAGAAATGGTTTGTCGAAAATGTCTCACAAGTGTACTTTCATGACACCAGCAACTTCTTGTGACAATCTAAGGATGTGATTTAGAAGTTCAATATAAATCAAGTTCCAAAATGACTATTTCCACACTCTTTGCTGGCTGCTAAAACCTCACAAAGAACAAAGATGTTTCTCTATATCTAGAAATGCATCTGAGTTACAAGACCATCTTAGCTTTGATATCATTCATATTGGTCATAGTCAAGTGAAGCAGATTCATTAAGTTATATCAGCCATAGTAACCAGCTGCAAAAGCTCAGAAAGACCAAGTGGTATGTATTATTCCAACAGGTCCCTGAACAAGCTTGTTCTTTCTGGCCATTTCGGACTCTCCAGGAATGTGATTCTCAAAGGCAAACAAATGTTAATTCTACAATCTTTACATCAAGACATGTTGGACCGTGTCTAGTTACATGGATGCTGAAAAAAATGTGAACCAGGACAATAAGAAAACTTGCATCATCACTGCCACCTGCAGCTTACCATCCGCAATGACAAGGAGCTCACAAGCTGCTGACAGGAGTCAGAATAGCCCTATTCAAAATCCAGGCTGTGCTACTGCCCAAGAAAACCAGAGAACCCAACAAGGTTTACACCTAAAGGGGCAAGATGAGAAAAACGTAAAAATGTACAGTGAAAAGACATTGCAGAAAAACTTTACTCACCATGTGCGACTCAGACCCTCTTCCTCTACCAGCAGTTAAGACTAGTGAAACCAGAGGCTAGGCTGAAACATATCTCCATGATTCTATGTTACTCATCAACCTGAATAAGTCTCAGGACTACACACCCATTTCCATCTCTGGACCAAACCCTACTCTCCTTCAGGGATTTCTCTCCCCACCAACCTCACCTTCTACTTCTTTATCCTCCCTGTCCCCTCTGCATTGAAATGGAACTCATATTTCTCCCTCTCCAAATCCCCCTCCACCTCTATCACCCACATCCACACTCCCCCTCCATCTTCATGATATTTGGGATACTCCTTCTGCCACAGCAAACACTGCACTGTCTAAGAACTGTGGATTGGGGTAGACGTTTTACTGGCCAACACAGTGTCAAGAGTGTGTGGTGTTGGAAAAGCACAGCAGGTTTGCAGCATCCAACAAGCAGGAGAATCAATGTTTCGGGCAGGAGCCCTTCACAGTGTGATCAGTTCCAACAAACCTTATTGAAATGAGGATAGGAAAGAAATTACACTGCTTTGGAATAGCTGATCCATCCTTCACAACCCCTCACCCCCTATTGCAGTCTCCCCCTTTTCATGGACTTGCCCTTTACTGAATGGAGGCCTCACCTTTGCAAAGTGTCCCGTGCTGGAGTGGATCAAAGCAAACCTTTGAGTAACCTCTGATTTTGATTAAAACTTGACATGAGCAGAGGGGTGTGAGGAAGAAAGGTTAGGTGGGAGGGAAGAGGGGGACGGAGCAAGGCAGTAGGGGAAGGTGGAGATAGGGAGATACATTGAAGGCATGGACATTTAAGGGAGAGTATGTTAGGAGAGAGGATAGAGAGAGGTGGGCAGAGAGAGGGTATGAAATACAAGACAAGAGGGAATGCGGAAAAGGAGGGTGGAAAAGAGGGGGAAGGGAGGAGGGAGAGAGGAGACAGGGAAAGAGGATGCAAGAGGGTGAGTATAAAGTGGAGGTGCATGAGGTGAGGAGGAAGGGGCAGGTAAAGTTGAGAGGAAGTATGGTAATGGAAGGGACTGGACTATAATATATAATAATAAAAGTACTATATTATATTACAACTAAACACAGCACTTATAATAACTAATATAACTAATAATAATACGATAAGTATGAATGTGATGAATTGCCTATGTTAAACAATCACACAATTTATGCCACTGTAGCATCTGGGACTTGGGAGAAATGTCTATGTCTGTAAGGTAGCCCAAAATGTTCCTTGTTCGATTGCTTTGAGGCTGAAGGTTTGCTTTGGTGGCTCTTGTTTCAGCTTCATGCCTTGTCAGTTGATTTCCAGTGTTTTCAGTTAAAGGCAGATAAACACTTTACAGGCAATAAACATTTGTAATTGATGTGGTTTGAGCACTGTGGATTGCATTTCAGTGCTATTGATTTCAATAGATTGATATTAGCCATCAAACGGTGATTGAATTAACACTGGATCTCAGCTCAGTGTGAATGAGTGCAATCAAACCTTATCCAGCATAGCTTTATGTTAAAAAAAACTTGCATTCACCGAGGACCTCAAGATATCAACAAATTTCATAAATATGGATGATATAAGTAATCATCTAAGTAATCATGCTTTCAGATAAAAACTAAAACTTCAAGGACTTTAAAGACTTTTAAAACTGGGTACTCTTAATCATTTTTTGTAATAGATGTCTTTCCCTTTTTAAACTTTATAACAGTGTTTGTATGTGAGATTAATGTCTTGTTTTATTATTTTTCTCAGGGCTATTAAGGAAAAAGTCCTTCTTCCTCTCACTCTATAAACCTTGCATTTGACTCCTTCACTTTTGAACTAGTGAGCTGTGTTTTATCAAAGCGTGATATAGTTGCCAGCTGAAAGGTACTAAATATCTTTTATGGCCAACTGAGGAGGTCAAAAAGGGAGCCGATTCACCCCTCTTTTCCTGGTTCTAACACCTGTTCACTATTTTACTTTCTGTATATTTACATTGGCTGTTCATTGTAAATGTCAAACCAAATCTTTGCCAGTTCCAAAAATAATTATATTGCTTTGCAGAATGGAGGCAATAAACTGAGACAACTGTTTTACATTGAACTTGGTAAAATAGATCTCTAATTGTAATACTTGGGCTAGAATTTATGGTCACCGGTGAGGTAGCAAGTTTGCTGCTGACTTTGAAGGAAGCTACTCCTGAACCAAAGCAAAGGCATCTGAAACATCCAACAGCTATAATGTCAACTTCTAAGGTAGTCAGCCAATCACATTGAAGTATTCTGACAGACATCAAACTAGGAATAAAAGCACTGAATCCTTTCACTTTTTATTTAATTTTCCACATAGTGAAATAAATAACTATGAACAGTTAAAACAGAAGCTAAAATAAGGATGGCTTAAAAAAATTAAGTATGTGGAAGTTTATTTTAGCGTAACAGAAAAATCAAATTTGGTGGTTTTGATGTAATTGTGGAATTGTTAAAAACCTAGTTACGTGTTATTCAGCAAGGAGTACCTTTTGAAACGTGTTTACAGCAAAAAGATAAGACAAGAGGTTTTGGAAATTTACTTGTTGCTTTGATGTTGCAAATGGAGGAGTAAAGGAATGAGAGTCCTCAACAGTACACCCTCAGGAGGAGTGTAGAAGCAATGACAGCAAATGATGGATTTCTGTATTTAACTGTAGTTGCTGTCAGCTCCAATGGAGTAATGACTACAAGCATGAACAGTTTAACCATCATTATCTTTGCAAAACATCAGTCAACGAATTTCAGAATAGCTAGTCATGCTGGCATAATTCAACAAAACGTAACTGAAGTACAGCTTGGAAATGTCTGAAATGGAGAATCATTTCATTCTTTGTAGAATTATACCAGCATGACTACACCCCTTCCTTACTAAAACATTCAGATCTTTTACAGAAGGTCAGCAAAGTCTCTCATTTTAAATTAAGTTGAATATCCTCCCCTGAGAAGACATACTATTTAACTGTGACCTTATTTAGCACTTTAGTGATTTTCACTTGACTGAGTTCATTAAGCTAAAGAATCAGGAAAAAAAGCTAAAGGCTTAGGCTCAATGTTTACATGCTAACTAAAGCAGGAAGATAGTAATATATATTAGTTAAATTTTTATGTTGTATATTTAGAACTTCTAATTTAAAATATAATCAAACCAAGTAATTATGTGATGTTGATAGAGTTACGCATTTTCAATGTTTTTGAATTTTATTTCTGATTTCCAATTCACTGTTTTTTTCTCTATGAGTGATATATTACTATTGACTATGGATTCACAATAAAAAAACCCTGCAGCTGGTGTAACTTACAATTCTATTGTCCCAATCACTGGTCTGAAAACACTTAGTACAAAGGAGATATGAACATCAAGTCAAATTATTCTTTTCACTTGTATACCATGATTCATCATGTGGTACTTCAATTCATTCTCAGTGTTCTTTGCATATAGCTGTTTATAAGCTAGTTCTTATGACTCAGTGTTTTCATGCATTGACTAATGGATCATTCTGTTCTTCCCCATTTCTTGCGAAACGGGAAGGCAGAGGTTTAGGAGTTTGCCTGAATGAAATGTGAGACAGCAGTGTTTTCAACATGTGCTGTCCATTATGCTGGTTTATATTGGTATTTAGTAGCACAATGTTCGAGTACATAAAAAATTCTGGTGTTGGCAACAAGCTTGGCAGTTCCTCTCGTTTTCATATGGCACATTCATTCGGCACTGTCCCTTCTTCCTTCAATAGGTCTAAGGTCTATACAGATTGATTCTGCAATCAGCAATTGTGTTAGTTGCTGATCATACTTCTGTGGAAGTAGATGAGTGATATTGACTAGAGTCATAGAGATGTACAGCATGAAAACAGACCCTTCGGTCCAACCTGTCCATGCCGACAAAAATCCCAACCCAATCTAGTCCCACCTGCCAGCACCCGGCCCATATCCCTCCTAATTACAATTCCGAATGTTGAGAATGTCAAGGGTCTAGGTGGATGCTTGAAGAATACATTAATATCTACTTACTGGATTCATTGTGAAATTCACATTTTAAAAGGGGTTTCAGTTTCTACTTAAAAGATGTAATTCTTCCTTTTGGAAGTTTTGACATTTGTGTAAACAGTTCCTTCCCAATAGTGGGCAAACAGGTATTGTTTGTAACATTTTAAAGAACAAATACGGTTGAATCTTACCAGGCTCTGAGTGGTGTCGGTTATGGTGAGATGTGCATTAAAATCAGACAAGATGTTTTGTGAGGCTGATCTGAATGTCAAGATTACCTCACTGTAAGAATACTTGAGAATTTAAAAGTATGAGATTTATGTTTCTCAAGGCACTTACTTCAGAGACTGCTTTTTAAATGCATAAATGGATGGATGTTGCGCACGTACCATGAAAAATGTTTCAACCTGTCCTTGACAGTGCTCACCCGGGGGGATTAATTGATTGTGTACTAGAGACTTGGTTTAGCCTGTGACGGAACATTATGTTGTCTGAAAATTGACATTTGCAGCAATGAATTCATTGCAGAATATAACCCTATTAAGTATGATTTATGTTGTAGACATCCACAGCAGTAAATATCAGTAATGGCTCAAACCCATGCCCGCTAAAGCATTGTGCTGGATGTATACCACATTCCATTCATTTCACTATAAACAGAGTAAAACCTCTGTCACATTGTATTATTAAATGAATGCTGAAATGTATTTCAGTTCTCCTCTCCTGGAATGGTAAGAGTGACTCAAAGGTAGAAGACAGAGGGTGGTGGTGGAGGGTTGTTTTTCAGACTGGAGGCCTGTGACCAATGGAGTCCCACAAGGATCGGTGCTGGGTCCTCTGCTTGTTGTCATTTCCATAAATGATTTGGATGCAAGCAAAAGAGGTACAGTTAGTAAGTTTGCAGATGACACCAAAATTGGAGGTGTAGTGGACAGCGAAGAGGGTTACCTCAGATTACAATAGGACCTGGACCAGATGGGCCAATGGGCCGAGAGGTGGCAGATGGAGTTTAATTCAGATAAATGTGAGGTGCTGCATTTTGGGAAAGCAAATGTTAGCAGGACTTATACACTTAATGGTAAGGTCCTAGAGAGTGTTGCTGAACAAAGAGACCTTGGAGTGTAGATTCATAGCTCCTTGAAATTAGAGTTGCAGGTAGATAGGATAGTGAAGAAGGCATTTGGTATGCTTTCCTTTATCGGTCAAAGTATTGAGTACAGGAGTCGGGAGGTCATGTTGCGGCTGTACAGGACATTGGTTAGGCCACTGTTGGAATATTGCATGTAATTCTGGTCTCTTTCCTATTGGAAAGATGTTGTGAAACTTGAAAGGTTTCAGAAAGGATTGACAAGGATGTTGCCAGGGTTGGAGGATTAGAGCTATAGTGAGAGGCTGAACAGGCTGGGGCTGTTTTCCCTGAAGTGTCGGAGGCTGAAGGGTGATGTTATAAAGGTTTACAAAATTATGAGGGGGGTGGATAGGGTAAATAAGCAAAGTCTTTTCCCTGGGGTCAGGGAGTCCAGAACTAGAGGGCATAGGTTTAGGGTGAGAGGGGAAAGATATAAAAGAGACCTAAGGGGCAACTTTTTCACGCAGAGGGTAGTATGTGTATGGAATGAGTTGCCAGAGGAAGTGGTGGATGCTGGTACAATTTCAACATTTAAGAGGCATTTGGGTGGGTGTATGAATGGGAAGGATTTGGAGGGATATGGGCCAGGTGCTGGCAGGTGGGACTAGATTGGGTTGGAATATCTGGTTGGCATGGATGGGTTGGACTGAAGGGTCTGTTTCCATGCTGTACATCTCTATGACTCTATGACTCTAACTCATAATCATTAGAATGAAGATTCACCTCAATCCTTACCAATTGGCAGTCATCTCTCAGTTTCCTGTTCAGTCATCAAACATAATGTATATCAACAGATAAGAGAAAAAGCATCATGGTAGGAAGTACTGCTGACACAGGATTGCCTGGAAAATAATTGATTTGTGTGCAGTTGTGGGAACCTTATTGAAATTGAACTATTAAAACTATATTTAAAAAAATAGATTATTTGTGCTTGTAGCAGAAAAGGTGGAGTGGGGTGACAGGGTTATTCTGTTTATATATGAGTTTATTGAAACAGATCCGAAGTATTGGTCAGCCAGCTGGCAAAAACTCTGCAGGTCTACTTCCTCTGCTTCTTTATTGTCAACCTGAGGCACCTGATTGTGGGCGGTTGCTGCAGTTCCTGTAGGTAATTTCCTCTTGGTTATCTTTTACAGTAACAAATAAATTGTCTTGAGCTGGGAAAATGTAGACTGGATACTGTAAGACATTCCCAAAGGGTCTTCTTATATTTCTACTCAGTCTTGCTGCTTTGATATAGTACAGTGCAATCAACTGTCAAGTCAAAAAGTCAAAAAATAATTGGTCTCTGTGACACAAGAACCTCTCCTTCACTGTTTAGGAATCAGAAAATAAATATGAGTCTGACAGATGGATGGAAACTACATACAACTTGAAATTCCTGGTCCCCAAGGTTCAAGCTGCTCTTTTGACTTGACACCTGAAGCAGAACTGAAATCTTTGGTCTCAGATAGAGCACTGATGTCTAAGGGAAAGCAGCAGAACTGTGCGAACTACTAGCTTGCCAAATTTTCTGACTCACTGCCAATCATACTCAAGCATACTTTCTGAAATGAAAGGGATGGAGTTGCTTCAAAAAATTAAGAGATCTGCTTTTGGTGCTTGTATGGCCATGAAAAATAATTTTCTAGCATTTTCTTTGAAACTGACAGAAGCAGCATAGTTTATTGTACTTAAGAAAAACATTAAAAACATTTTTATGATATTTTGAGGCTATTCATTTGCCAAATGCTATCATCAAGAGGGAAAAGGGCTTCTTAATGGAATTATTACTGATCAGACATCTTGAACTCTGAATAAAATGAGGTTCCAATTCTTGAATTTTTTTGTCATGTTGCTTGATACAAAATTGCAAAATGCCATGACCCAGGCAACTAATTTTAATGTCCACCTTTATAATATCATTTACAATATTGCATTCATTCTTGTAGGGTAAAATAAAAAGTAATTTTAAGTCTGAATACTATTGTTTTATTTAGTGCACCAGTGATGCCATAAAAAACAATTAGGTCTAAAGTGGGATCCTATCAAAGTCTGACTCGCTAATATTATGGACTAATGAAAGGCTCCTGCCTGAAACATCGATTCTCATACTCCTTGGATGCTCCCTGACCTGCTGTGCTTTTCCAGCACCACTCTAATATTGACTCTAATCTCCAGCATCTGCAATCCTCACTTTTGCCTAATATTATGGACTGGTAACCTCAGAGTTGCTTTTGGTAGTTGTGCAGAACTGTCAATCAGAGCCATCGGACTTTCCATTCTGGTCCCAAATCAGACATTCTGACTTCCCTGCCAATTTTCTGAGCAGCCTATGAGTCTAAGTGAGGGCATATACTTGAATGGTTATATTGTAAAATACAAGAGATGGTTGTGTATGTGTAATGTCTCTGTGCTAGCAATCCAGAGGGTCAGACTAATAAACAGGGAATCAAATCCCACCATTGCACTATATTTGCATTCAACTATTGGAAGTATTAATAAGGTTAATAATGATAAAGGCCCTATAGGCTTTGCCGAGCATGCATGTAATTCAGGACTTATAGTAATATGGTTGACTGGTAGCTGCCCTTTGGAAAGGCAAAGCAAGCCACTCAATTCAAAGATATTTAGGGATTGAGACAAGAGCTGGCATTGTTAATGACAGCTGTTACCCATGTCATGACCACAGCATGTTGTGTACAGAGTGATCCATGAACTGTGAATCTTTAAAACTTGTTTAGCTTGCTTTTGGTTGTCTATGTGTTCCATTTTAAAATAACAAGCAGAATAACTTTACTATTGTACAAGTTCAAAAGTTAATTAGACATAGTTATTAGATAAAATAAGGAACAAGGATTAAAAGCAGGTATAAATAAAATGTGCTAAGAAGGAAGAAAGCAAGATAAGCTGAATTAATACTTGTTTGAAGATTCTCTTTCTGAACTTGAATGGATTGAAAGTTGAAGTCAGACTTAAGCAGCTTCTGCAGTTGAATAGTTTGAGGTTGCTGTTGGACTAATAAAGAACAGGTTCTGTGAGACTGTGAAGGCTCCCTTATTTCCTCTTCAGCATTGCAGATTAGGGCCTAGTTCAGTACAACAATCCATAGCTGGTTTCCGCTCCTTGCTGTCTCCCTGAGTTCTTCTTGGTGTTCAGTTTTAGAACAGTGTCTGACAGTCGCATTCAAATCTAAAACTTTTTTGTTAGGTTTGATGAGTCATTGTCTCATAAGGTCAGTTATGCTTGAATTCTCTGTAGGTGGGCAGATGGGGTGTCCTTGGTCTCCTTTGTTTTTCTCTCAGAATGTTTGAGTTTTCACATCTTTAAAAGGATTCATTGTGTTGTCAGAGGGTTAATCGAATTCTAAGTCGCTCCCTTTGTGGCTCTTGCAGTGCAAATAGTTTGCTTTTCTGGGGGAAGTAAGACAACAATGGACAGTCATCTCTCGTCCTGGGAGCCATCTTTTTAATATGGTGACATTAATGTACCTATTATTAAAAAATTAGACTAGCCTTCTTTATAGAATACATATGCTGTAAATTTCCATTACAAAAAATGGAATAAAAGAAAAAAAGAACCAACATTATTTAGCAAGAAATGCAGTAGCAGTGAATGGCTTATCAAAGAGAAGTATTGCTTGCTAACAACTTTATTAACTGCACATCTCACTTCACTAATATGCCGATTCCTATTCTACCACTTGCTGTGAGCAAACTAGATGCTTAGAATTCTCAACATGGAAGTCAGAGCGAGTACCTGGCAGCTTCCGCTCACCATTAGCTGCAAACAGCCACCATGCTGGACACCACACAAAAACATCTCAGGGCAATATCCATAAACTATGAATGGCACGCTCACCCTTCCATAGACATTGGCACTTGATATTTGCCAATCCCTCACAACCATCATGAATTATCATAATGGACTGCAGTGGTTCAAGAAGGCAGCCCACCACCATTTTCTCAAGGGCAACTAAGGACAGGCAATGAATGCTAGCCCAGACAGCGGCATCCAAATTCCATGAATGAATGTATACAAAAACATTAAATAATTCTAACATTACACATCGATCAAATCAATGTCAGAAATGTACATACACTACCAATTTGGCGTGCAAGTTTTGAATGAATACTTGCTGAACAGAAATTATACTAAAAGTTTACAATCAGTGCTGCAAGGTTATAGCAATGTCAAATGCTATGTTAAATTGTGCTGCTAGGATGATCTCTTCAATCTCTACAATCTGCTGAGGGAAAGCTTAGTGAGATTTCTCCCTGATCTCAAAATTCTCAAAGATCCCACGTCACAGCTCCAGTTCATGAATTTAACAGAATGTCATATGATTTTATCTTGACCAATTTCTCCCATAGGAGGAAGTGAGGACTGCAGATGCTGAAGACCAGAGTTGAAAAATGTGGTGCTGGAAAAACACAGCAGGCCAGGCAGCATCTGAGGAGCAGGAGAATCGATGTTTCGGGCATAAGCCCTTCTTCAGGAATTCCTGAAGAAGAGCTTATGCCCGAAACGTCGATTCTCCTGCTCCTCGGATGCTGCCTGACCTGCTGTGTTTTTCCAGCACCACATTTTTCAACAATTTCTCCCATAGTCCTGCCCATATAAGGGCCATTCTATTTCTGCACCATCTGATACTCTTTGTCCATTCTCATGTCAATCAATTGTGTGCTCTCAGTCCAAGTTAAAATGCTTATTTATGTCTGTACCAACAGGTCACTCTTTTCTCCATCATCTTTTCTCCATGATATCCACTTTCAAATAGAATGAAACATCAATCTAAATAGTATGAAATGCTATTTAATAAAAAATATTTATTAATAGCTAATAATACATCTGTTCAAAAGACCCTGTGAGCCATCTTTTTAATATGGCTACATTAATATACCTATTTTTTAAAAAAAGACTAGCCTTCTTTATAAAATACATAATGCTGTAACTTTCCATTACAAAAAACTGAATAAAAGAAAAAAAAGCAGCAACATTATTTAGCAAGAAATGCTGTAGCAGTGAATTGCCTACCAAGGGGATTTGCAAAGTTGAATCTAAATAATAAATCATTTCGTGGACAAGCAATTCAGGACAATAAATGCTGAACAACCAATGACACCCACATTCCACAAGTGAATAAAAAATGTTAGAGAACAATAATGCATAAGCCATAAGATATAGGCAACTGCTTTAATCATGATACAATTTATTATAGAAAGCCTGTACAATGAATGTTCTTACTATATGTGTACTGAGATAACAATTGATCATATCCCAGAAATACTAATTGACATATTTTTAAGTATCTGGATTAGTGGTGCTGGAAGAGCACAGCAGTTCAGGCAGCATCCAAGTAGCTTCGAAATCGACGTTTGGGGCAAAAAAGTTATTTGTTAGTTTCAAAAAGGGCTTACAAGCCATTAATGTTAAGAATGCAGTTCACTATAATATTCCTGTGTTGACTATGCTTGGCTTTGAAAGAAACCATAGAATATTTTGCCTCAACAGGTGTTAAGAATTTTCAGAAAAATTCTTTAAAGGGAGAGATATAATGTAAAACAAAATCTTCTGTGAGTTGCATCCCTAGATTGACAACTTGATGTAAGGAAGCAGAAAGCAGTCTCGGCATAAGACATGTCTGTGTTTCCCCCTATCAGAAAATCTGCACTTCTGATGTGTATGAACTAGTCTGCTGTTTTAGTGCTTCTGGGCTTGAATGTGCTTTGAAGGTTACAACTGAGATCATCTACCAGACATCTCTGCACTTGAAAGTAACAAGAAAAGTATTGGAAAGACTCTCTCTCTCTTTCTGATTGCTGGAAGCAAGTTACTAATCAAAGCTGCTGTTGAACAAGAAACCAGATCACTTTCTTTCAACTCACCTGTAAAACAGTGAGTTAAATAGACTTCTGCACTATAATTTCAGTGATGTTAGTCCAAAGGATTAGTTACAAGATATACACTTCTACACCTAACTGGTGTCTCCGAATGTAAAGAAGTCTTTTGATCCAATATTGTAAAGAATTTCTTCTTGCTAACGTAGAAGCATTTGCAACTGGTCAGTGGCTTTAAATGCAACATTGAGACCAAAGTCAATATAACAAGCAGAAGTAAGAGCAGAAAATACTGAATGTGCAGAAGAACTGAATCATTATATATATGAGAAAGAAATGTTGGCAACTTAATATAACCAGCAGGTCATCCTCCTCAGGCCTTGGGCTGGATTGGATGAGAATATGTGCCCCCCAGGGTCTTCTTTCGCACTGGATTCTCTGCCAAAGTATGCTACTCATAGTACCCCCTCTTCCCCAAACCAGTCCATCATCCCCATCTTCCCAACTTTACTAGGACTTCAGTTTTTCTCACTCTTTTCTCTCAGTGGCTGTTCTTGATGATGGAAGGACCTGACACCATCCTTAATGAATACTTTGCCATTTTGATCATGATTGGACTCTGCTTCCCATGAATGGATGTTAATAGTGGAAACCTTCATATAGGTTCTTAACCTTTGAAAGGTTTCCTTTGGCCCCCATGCGAACACGCTCCAGGTTATAACTTGAAATAATTCACCTGCTTGGACAGCCTTGTGTCAAGCAATCAGATCCCACATCCTGAGAAGCACAGCTGACATGCGGTTCCCATGCCTCTGTAACTTGGCATACCTGTGTATTCAAGGATAATCATGTTTGTTCTTCCATTTAATTCACAGGATCTTTTGATACAGATTGATGATGTTACCTTGATATGACATCTGTAGGTTGTTGACAAAGAATATTATATGGAGAGCCATTACTCAAATGAGGTTTTGATTAGCATCATGTCCAATTTTATGGTTGTTAAAACTCAAGAATCGAATTTACTAAAAGCTGAGCTAGCACATTGAATTTGGTGTTATAACTCTTCAATAGTGTCAGATTTTTCAAACAGCTTGTAAAGTATGCAAAATGAGAGAGAGTTCCCAAACCTTCACTATGAATGTCAGCTGAAGGCATTGAATTTGTTACATATGGTAGTGGGTTGATAGAGGACTTTGGTCTTCCTGGTGGCTCATGCAAATCCCATGGTCTTTGAACTTCAGTGATGATGCTCCTTTAATAAGGTTGTGTTTTCCTTCGTTTTATTTTTCAAAAGTGTTGCATGAAGGAGAGCTATAGAAATGTCTGGGTTTATCTACTTGAAGAAGCTTTTAAGTTAAAAAAAATCACTTGTACAATGAAAGGGGGTGGCCAGTTCTCCCAGCTCAGCTTTTCACTGGTTCAGTTTGGTTTTAGTAGTCTGGCTAATCAGAGTGACTGGTCAGTTGTCAGCTTGGAATCCAACAGCAACAGCAACAGCAACAGCTACAAGTATTCCATGCTGGATGTCTCTGCCATCTCTCTCTCTCTTCTGTAAGATCCTATGTTTGATTTTACCTTTTTTGCCAAGGGATGCTTATGGGGATTGTTGCAGGAATTTGGAACAGCATCATTAAGTTGGGATAGTCTGTTGGGTTTTCAGATTGGTGAAGTTATTCTGTATTCTGCTCTGCTTTGTTTGTGTTTCATTTGGTACTCTGTAAATAAATTCTGCTTTGTTTAAAACTGAGGGGTTTTGACCAGCTACATCACTCCTGGAGTATCCACTTTACACCTGCTTAAAATAACTAGAAAAGTTAGGGTCTGGGCTATTTCCTTAAAATGTTTTGAGGGCTCTCTCCCGGTCCATAACAGTGAACATGTCGACCATCATTATAATTCCTTCCCAGAGTGAGCATGATACTTGTGGATCATGAGAACACTGTCAATTTGTTAAAGAAGTGCTTGTTATTTTGGCTAGATCTTTCCACTGGCTGAGGTTGAAGAGTTTATGTTGTGATTTGTTATCACATCAGGGGGAGTCACATCTATCCCAGTTTGCGGCATTGATAATAATTTTGCTGCAATGACACTGCCTTGTTTTAATGGCAGTTTTCAAAGGAAGGGAGTACTGTATATGTCTGAGACATTTGTATAGTTACAATTACATCAAATCGTAATGAGAATATGAAGTTTGTGAATTTCGTGAGGTACTCGTGTTGCTGCAGCACCCAGAAAGGTTAGTTTGATTCTTCAAGTTGGAAAGTTTTTAGTGGTGAAAGAAAACCATGTCTACTTTTGCTGAACTTGCTGTACTGTGAAGGTCACATTTGGATGTCAGTTAGCACAATATCAAGGAGCCAAGAGATTGCGAGTGGAAGGCAAAGTACCTCTTCAGTAAGTAGATTAAGTGTCAATGATGTAATCAGAGGTTATTTTAACAATTGGCGTGAATCAATGATTAAAAGGAAGGAATTCTACCTTCGGAGTCAGAGTATGAAATTTAGAACAATAAATATTTTTCACTTTTTTTGCCTCTGTTGGACCAGGAAGAACAGTATGTACTTTTGATTGACGTTTCAAAGAGCACAGACTAGTTGTTGACCAACATTGGTGTACCTGTCCCATCGGACTGAGACAGGAAACTGGTCTCTGAATTGCAGTCACCTGGGACTCACATTGGTGAGGTCATGACAGGCCTCTATGCCCAGCCATCTGCCTGATTCTGCCTGGAGTAAATATTGGAACTGAACCCTATGCAGCCTGGGAAAACCTGGCATAGTCGAGGATTCGGAGCTCTTGCAGATTTTAGTGGCAGAATTATCATCTTTTATTGTATATTTTGCACACAAAAACAAATTAAGATTATTGGGTTTACAGGAGGAATAGAGAAAATGGCAGAAGGGGTGGAGTAGCATTACTAATTAGAAACAGAATCACTGCCTTGGAGGAGGCAATGAGAGGAAAGCACCCAGTGGAGATCTTATGGGTAAAACCGAGGAACTCTAAAGGAATTCAAACCACAATGGGTTCATACATAGACCACCTCGTAGCAGCTCTGAAGTGCTTGATTGTACAATTGCTGAAAATAGGCAACTATGTAGCAAAGCTGAAAATGTGTTGCTGGAAAAGCGCAGCAGGTCCGGCAGCATCCATGGAGCAGGAGAATTGACGTTTCGGGCAAAAGAAGGGTTTATGCCCGAAACATCGATTCTCCTGCTCCTTGGATGCTGCCTGACCTGCTGCGCTTTTCCAGCAACACATTTTCAGCTCTGATCTCCAGTATCTGCAGTCCTCACTTTCTCCCCCAACTATGTAGCAAAGGCAGAGTAGTATTCATGGGGTGTCTTAATCTTAACATAGACTTTGTGAGAGCTAGACAAGTACTTGCCAGAGAGTTTGTGAATTTCTAGGGTGTGTCAGGATAGTATCCTACAGCAATATGTCTTGGATGCAACAAGGAGGATTAGCAATATTGAATCTATTAATGAGCAATGAGCCTGAGTTAATTAATGACCTAGTTTTTAATGAGCATTTGTCAAATAGTGATCATAGCTCACTTGAGTTTCATGCAGCGTTTGTAAGAGGCAAGCAGTGATAGGATAATAGATAATTGGTGCACATCCACCAATGTCATTTATTGTATCCATTGCTCCCGATGCGATCTCCTCTAAATTGGGGAAACTGGACACCTTCTTGCAGAGCGCTTTAGGGAACACCTCCCGTACACCTGTACCAATCAACCCCACCACCCTGGCCCAACATTTCAACTCCCCCTCCTACTCTGCCGAGGACATATAGGTCCTCGGCCTCCTCCATCGCCACTCCCTCACCACCCGACGCCTGGAGGAAGAACACTTCATCTTCTGCTTCGGCACACCTCAACTCCAGGGCATCAATGTGGACTTCACCAGTTTTCTCATTTGCCCTCCTCCCACCTTACCCCAGTTCCAACCTTCCAGCTCAGCACTGTCCCCATGACCTGTCTAACCTGCCAATCTTCCTTCCCTCCTATCCGCTCCACCCTCCTCTCTGATCTATCACCTTCATCCCCACCCCCATCCACCCACTATACTCTTTGCTACCTTCTCCCCAGCCTCACCTCCCCCGCCCCCCCCCCCCCCCGCCATTTATCTCTCCAACCTGGAGGCTCCCTGCCTTCAGTCCTGATGAAGGGCTTTTGCTGAAACGTCGGTTTTCCTGCTCCTCGGATGCTGCCACACCAGCTGTGCTTTTCCAGCACCACTCTAACCTAGACTCTGATTTCCAGCATCTGCAGTCCTCACTTTTGCCTAGGGATTTTAGGGAAGTAGATCTCATTCGATGTAACGGCACTGTTCACCTCTATCGACAAAACCCTAGCCAGAGAAACAATAGCCAACCTGCTGGACATACAGAACAGACATCAGGACATTGAACCTATCAACAAAGATGGCATACTCAAACTACTGGACCTGCCTCACAACACACTTCACATTCAACAACCAAATATATGAACAAATCAACGGCATCCCCATGGGCTCACCCATCTCTGGACTCATAGCAGAAGCGGTAATGCAAAGGTTAGAGCAAACAGTCTTACCGGAAATTCAACCCAAACTCTGGGTCAGATATGTAGATGACACCTTTGTAATCATTAAAAACACAGAAATAGAAAACACACACTGGATCATCAACGCCACACTCACAGGAATCTGATTCACTAGAGAGGAAGAAAAGGACAACCAACTCCCATTCCTAGACGTGATGGTACAGAGAACACCGAACAGAGAATTCAGCACAAAGGTATACAGGAAAGCCACATACACAGACCAAGTCCTGAACTACGAAAGCAACCACCCCAACACACACAAAAGATGTTGCATTAAGACACTATTCAAAAGGGCCACAACACACTGCAGTACACCAGAACTGCAAAAAGAGGAAGAAGAACACCTATACAATGTATTTGCCAAAAACGGATACCCGCACAATTTCATCAACAGATGCCGAAGGGAAAGACAACAGAACGAGGACATGCCGCAACCCAAAGGACTAGCCACACTACCATACATCAGGAACATTTCTGAACTGACAGCCAGACTACTGCGACCACTATGACTCATAACAGCACACAAACCAACAGCTATTCTCAGACAACAACTCACCAGGACGAAGGACCCGATACCCAACATGAGCAAAACCAATGTAGTGTACAAAATCCCATTTAAGGACTGCACAAAACACTACATAGGACAAACAGGAAGACAGCTAATGATCCGCATCCATGAACACCAACTAGCCACGAAACAACACGATCAGCTATCCTTAGTAGCCACATACTCAGATGACAAGCAACCTGCGTTCGACTGGGACAACATTACTATTATACGACAAGCCAAACAGAGAACAACCAGGGAATTCCTAGAGGCATGGCATTCATCCACAGATTCAATCAATAAGCACATCGACCTGGACCCAATATACCAACCACTGCAGCGGACAGCTGGAACTGACAACCGGAAGCAGCAGAGACAAACCACTATAAATGCCAGAGGAAATATCACAGAAGCGCTACACAGGAGACTCCCAAGCACTGAGGATGTCACCTAGACAGGGGGCGAAACGTCTGCAACACAAATTCCCAGCTCGGCGAACAGAACCACAACAACAAGCACCCGAGCTACAAATCTTCTCACAAACTTTGAAGGAGATGTTATGTTGCAGTTATACAAATCTGTAGTTAGACCCCATTTAGAGTACTGTGAGCAGATCTAAGCACCACTCCTGCTGAAGAATGTTTTAGCCCTGGATGGAGTTCAACATAGTTTTGCAAGGATAGTACTTGGTTTTTAAGGATTACAGTATGAGGAGAGATTAGACAAATTAAGCCTTTATTCTCTAGAATATGGAAGATTGAGAAATGATCAAATCGAGGTCTTCAGGATATTAACAGGGAAAGACAGGGTAAATGAAGAGAAGTTATTTCCACTGGTTGCAAATTCTAGAACCAGAGGGCATAGAATTAGAATTAGGGCCTGGTTATTCAGGGGAGATATTAGAAAGCAGTTCTACATGCAAGGAGCAGTGGGGGTTTGGAACTCTCCTCTTCTATTGCTAGTCCGTGCTAATTCAATTGTTACATTTAAATCTGAAACAGATGATTTTTTTTAAGCACTGTTATCAAAGAAATCTGGGCCCAAGTCAGGTGTATACAGTTAGGTCACAGATCAGCCTTGATCTTATTGAATGGTGGAACAAGCTCAGAGGGCTGAATGGACTACTCTTGTTCCCTATGTTCCTATTTTGAAAGACTGGTCGGCTGTTCGGGGGGATGCGGGGGGGGGGGTTTGGCCCACTGTGAGGCAGGAGGAAACAAATACATCAAGGAAGTGCCCCACCTTTGAAAAGTGGGATTCTCCTTTTACGTAGAATCCACCAGCATTAAAAATAGCAAGAAGCAAGTGTGGCAGGTTGGGGAGGCATTCTTCATCTCTGCTTAACCCTGTCCCGTGGGGGAATGGGATGGTAGTTAACATTGAGATATTAACTTCTACCTGAACTTCTAACTTTGGATATAAACTTACATGATTTTGTGACTGTGATGATATTTTGCAGGTTCTTAATTCTGA
The DNA here is from genome assembly GCF_047496795.1 of Chiloscyllium punctatum. Classification (NCBI taxonomy): domain Eukaryota; kingdom Metazoa; phylum Chordata; class Chondrichthyes; order Orectolobiformes; family Hemiscylliidae; genus Chiloscyllium; species Chiloscyllium punctatum. Next base: position 45,490,595 of record NC_092775.1, on the reverse strand, counting down.
ATCTCCTGTATTTAACTTTCCATTTATGATTTGAACTTGAACTGACGACTTTCAAAGCACTTGTTGCTGTGTCACCACTGTCCTACCTTTTCGAAATTTGAAATGCTTCTTTTATTGTCAATAATGCTTTTAGTATCATTGATGCAAGAAAAGAAATCCAACTTTTTAAGCCTTCCTTTATACTTGCATTTCCTTGTGCCAAGCAGCGTCTTTTGAATTTAAATTGTTCCCAAGCCTCAATATCATCTCTGTGGTGTGAAGGTCACTACCACACAGAACAAAACACACAAATACAGATCTGCATTCAGAAGAATAACAATAAATGCACACTTGTAGGTGTGCATTGATATTTCAATGTGTTAGTCAACAGTTCCGATCATTTTGCATTCTAATAAATAGAACCATTACCAATATCTGAAGTTCCCTGTCAACAAAATAAATAAATGTTCAGTAGATTTTGCTGAAGAGCTGAATAACAATCAATAAAACAACATACTTATTAAATATTAATGCTGTTGCTACATATTTTCAAGCTAAGATGTACTGTGCAAAATGCCCCTTGCTTTTCTATTTTATCAAACTTGTAGGTGCTCATAACATTGTTAAAAGTGAGTTAGCATTATTACTGTTTCATAATGAAGAGTAAATGGGACCGTTGACTGTTACAGGATTATACCTTCCCATTGTACACACTGCTCAATTTTCATTCCATTGAAATAGATAATTTTCCATGTAGTAAGGCTGAATATCTGTTTAATTTGATCTGATATCCATGAGGAGCGAGGGTAAATGATAGAAAACAATACAGGTAATTCTGCTATAATGCACGTTTCGTCAACACGAATTCGCTGTAATGCGATTCACGAATTTTAAAAGTGCAAACTTTTAAAATGTGGGTTGGCTATAGTGTGATTACATTGCCAACACTTTAAGTGCTGTTTCTAAAGCATGATTTTTCTATAGCACGGTTTTGCACAAGAAAGCAACCATCATATTATGGAAGAACTGACTGTAATTGGGAATTGGAATTGACATGTCCTGGAATTCACAGCATTGAGAAAATTTCAAACTTCCGTTGACATGTAACAATAAATAACAAAGTTATTTTCTTGTACTCATTAGCTCACCGAGGAAAACAAAATAGCAAGTGAAATGAGGTTGAAAATATTTGCAAACATCCCAATGGCTGCCATTCACTCAATCCAACTGGTGTTTGTGAATTTTTCATTTTGAGTCTCTTAAATGCACCAATGATGGTTTTCATTTCTGCTTGGTAAATATTGATTGATTTGTTCTTTCCCTAGAAGTTTAGTTGTCTTTTGTTATCTTAATAGTTATTAAATTTGCCCCATCACCTGAAATGTGACACAGAAATTGCGCATGATTTCAAAATGTGGTGAACACAATATGTACTATATGGAACTTATATACAAGATCAGTTTATCACCTATAGCATAAGTGTTTAAAAGGGTTCATGTTTGTGACAGTGTCAGTATGAAAAAACTCAATGAAGACTGGTATCCCATCACCAAGTCACCCTTTATTGACATGTGCATCATACATAACACTGACCCAGCTAGCTTAGAGCTGGCTCCTAAAGTGAACAAAACACCTGACACTCCTCTTTATCTATCAGCCAGGCATCCCTGCAACAAATGTGGTGCTCATCCCATCCTCAGTGGTTTTTTTGATGCTTGGCAGAAATGGAGAAGCCATGGGTCCTAACAGCCATGTCAGATGGTCTGATGGGCTGGCTATATCAGCATCCAATCCTAGCCACCAGACATAACATCTTGCCAACATCTTCATTTTGGAAACCCTTGAATATCGTGGGTGGAGTTCAGCCAGTATCTGGCAGCGACCTTTGCTCAGGACAATCACTCTTGCTCCCCATAATAAAATTCAGTCCTTTATGGTGAAAATCCTTAAACTTTGTTCAGTGTCCCAGTGTCCAACCCACTCTGGGGAGTGAATTCCACAGATTCACGACCCTCTGAGAGAAGTTATTTCTCTTTATAGAGTCATAGAGATATAAAAAAAACAGACCCTTCAGTCCAATTTGTCCGTGCCAACCCAAAGAGAGACAGAGAGAGAGAATCTCTCATGGCCTCATTTATGTCCAAGAGAAAGCACCATCTAAATAACATCTTTATTAATGGCGGAGAAGACATTTCTGACTGAAGAAATGACAGAAGGCACAGAAAACTCAAGAAGACACATAACCAGCCTGTAATTTTGAGATACTAAATTCTATTATTTTGTTTTATAGTGAGACTTGTATTTATTGGAACAGCACACCATTAGAATCTTGTTGTCATTGCAGAAATCATCATACAAATCCTACAGTGTGGAAACAGGCTGTTTGACCCAACAAGTCCACACTGACCCTCCGAAGAGTATCCCACCCAAACCCATTCCCCTACTCTATTAGTCTACATTTCTCCTTACTAATGCACTTAACCTACAAATCCCTAGACACTACGGGACAATGTAGCATGGCTGATCCACCATAACCTGTATATTCCTGAACATTACAGGACAATCTCCCATGGCCAATCCACCCAACCAGCACATCTTTGGACTGTGGGAGGAAACCAGAGTACACAGAGGAAATCCACGCAGACATAGGGAGAACATGCACATCCCACAATTACATTCATCCAAATTGGAATCGAACCTGGTTCAGCGCTAACCACTGACTGACTGTGCCGCCCTTTGGGAATAGTCGGCAAAGGGATTTATTTTATTTTGGAATTTTATTACTGCTAGAAGATACAGAAAAGCAGGTTACATCACTTTTCTCACTCTATTCACAGATTAAAGGACAAGGTGCTCCTCTTTGATTTCAGTTTTAGTTCCGGAGGGGTCAACCTTCACTTAATAACAATCCCCTGCTCCCACCCCAATACCTTTCAATCTCTTCAGAGCTCCATCCAACTCTGATCCAAAAGTGTTGCGTGTTCTGGCCCCACACTGCTTTCTGTGACGGAGAATCCCAGAGGTGAAGGTTAATCCTCCCCATCTCAGTCCTACCCCATCTCCTTTACACCATGGCCCCCTGGTTCTGGGATCATTAGGTATACCCTTCCTATATTTCCCAGCTCCTCCCTGCTACCCCAGTCTTGGTCCTGTTAAACTTTTCTAGCTTTCTGTCAGATCCCCTTCCATATCCTTTTAAAAACTCCAGTGAATATAGTCTGAACGGATCTGGTTTCTCTCCCTATGTCAGTCATAGAGCTGTACAGCACAGCAACAGACCATCAGGATATCTGGTGCCGACCAGATATCCTGAATTAATGTGCCAGCAGAGAGATCAAGGGTAGAGAGATTAAAAGATCATACAATAGGTGTAATTGGAGTGTTGGATAATACGTCTCTGCAGGTGATCAGGAGTGTTAGACTGTGTGTAAAGTGTTTATAAAGTCAATGTCAGTGCTTTGCTATCATAGCAACCAGGCAGAGCATTAGGAATATAGAAAAGGCTCTGCCACCACTTAGCCTAAAACAATGACCACTTGCTGGAGAGTGTTCCACAAGAGAAAACATCTGCTTTACATCAATCTCTTTTAAGCACTTCAATTAAATCTCTTATTCTTCTAAACTCTAGTGACTGGTTCGTCTCTCCTCATTAGACATGATTTCCATTGCTGGAACTAATCTGGTGAACCTTCTCCCACTGACTCCAATGCAATTGCATCCTTCTTCAAATAAAGGGACCAAAGCTATAAGCAGTATTCCAGGTGATGATCTTAATAATGTTTTATACAGTTGCAGCAGCCCTCCTCGACTTTAATACTCCACTCTTTGAGCAATAATTGCCAATTATTGCCAATTAAATTGGTAAAGACAAGCCAGGGAACTATAGACCGGTGAGCCTGATGTCAGTGGTGGGCAAGTTGTTGGAGGGAATCCTGAGGGACAGGTTGTACATGTAGTTGGAAAGGCAAGGACTGATTAGGGATAGTCAACATGGTTTTGTGCATGGGAAATCATGTTTCACAAACTTGATTGAGATTTTTGAGGAAGTAACAAAGAGGATTGATGACGGCAAAGCAGTAGATGTGATCGATATGGACTTCAGTAAGGCATTCGACAAGGTTCCACATGGGAGGCTGTTTAGCAAGGTTAGATCTAATGGAATGCAGGGAAAACTAGCCATTTGGATACAGAACTGGCTCAAAGGTAGAAGACAGCGGGTGGTGGAGGGTTATTTTTCAGACTGGAGGCCTGTGACCAGTGGAGTGCCACAAGGATCGGTGCTGGGTCCTCTACTTTTTGCCATTTACATAAATGATTTGGATATGAGCATAAGAGGTACAGTCAGTAAGTTTACAGATGACACCGAAATTGGAGGTGTAGTGGACAGCGAAGAGGGTTACCTCAGATTACAACAGGATCTGGACCAGATGGGCCAATGGGCTGAGAAGTGGCAGATGGAGTTTAATTCAGATAAATGCGAGGTGCTGCATTTTAGGAAAGCAAATGTTAGCAGGACTTATACACTTAATGGTAAGGTCATATGGTGTGTTGCTATACAAAGAGACCTTGGAGTGCAGATTCATAGCTCCTTGTAAGTGGAGTTGCAGGTAGATATGATAGTGAAGAAGGCATTTGGTATGCTTTCCTTTATTGGTCAGAGTATTGAGTACAGGAGTTGGGAGGTCATGTTGCAGCTGTAAGGACATTGGTTAGGCCACTGTTGGAATATTGCATACAATTCTGGTCTCCTTCCTATTGGAAAGATGTTGTGAAACTTGAAAGGGTTCAGAAAAGATTTCTAAGAATGTTACCAGGGTTGGAGGATTTGAGCTATAGGGAGAGGCTGAACAGGCTGGGGCTGTTTTCCCTGGAGGGTCGGAGGCTGAGGGGTGACCTTACAGAGGTTTACAAAATTATGAGGTGCATGGATAGGATAAATATGCAAAGTCTTTTCCCTGGGGTCGGGGAGTCCAGAACTAGAGGGCATAGGTTTAGGGTGAGATGGGAAAGAGATAAAAGAGATCTACGGGGCAACTTTTTCACACAGAGGGTGGTACGTGTATGGAATGGGCTGCCAGAGGAAGTGGTGGAGTCTGATACAATTTCAACATTTAAAAGGCATTTGGATGGGTATATGAATAGAAAGGGTTTGGCGAGATATGGGCCAGGAGCTGGCAGGTAGGACTAGATTGGGTTGGGATATCTGGTCCATATGGACGGGTTGGACCGAAGGGTCTGTTTCCATGCTGTAGATCTCTATGACTCTAAATTAGAAAATAATTTTGAAACTGTCAAATTTTCTTCAGTGGACTACAAATAAAATGAGAAAAGTTTGAATTAATTGTACTGAGATTAAAGAAAGTGCACTTAAAATGGTTAAAAAATAGAAAAAGATTATAAATCCTATAAAAAGAGTTATCAAAGGAAATGTCAACCTTTTCCTCCTGACAGGGACTTGTACTCAACAAGACAGCAGATTGGAAAATTGATGCTATTGTACTGTAGCCATATGTCTATTACTTTTTACTGGGGAATCGGAATTGGTGAAGTGACCTTACAGTGTCAGCTTCTAAAAGAAGAGAACATTTTTATCTGTAGATATAAAGAGAGAATGATAAATCAAAAACAGACATGAACAGTGATCCAATGTATTGTTGAGAATAGAGTTCTCACAGGCAAGTACATTAAGTTAAAAAATACAGCAAGCAATTGAATGGTGCTGAAGGTTATCGCAATATCTTTTGCTTCTTGAAACCTGGATTCAACTCAAACTGCTATGCTGAAAGCCTCCTTACTCTATGTTAAAGATCTTGGTGAAATGAGTTCAGATGTCTGTCTGTCTTTCTCAATTACAGATAGAATAGTGCTCTTGTTAGGGTGAAATTAGATCAAAATTGTAATTCTTGGTAACAGTGCACTATACCAGATCTATAAATCCAAGTTTTGACACTACAGAACCTCAACCTCATCCGCCATCACCCACAGCTGCAAGAGAATACGAGGGCAGGTTTAAGATTAAAATGGAAAGAATGAAGCCAGCAGCATTTTTATGGGAGTTTATTGAAGCTCTCTGACTGTCCTGGTATGTAGAGTGAGAGGGTGCAAATGAGGAATAAAAACTCAGCACCTCTGACAGCATCTGTAGAAAGAGAATTAATGTTTCTTGTCTGATATGACATGATATGGAAGAGTTAGCAGGGAGATGCAGCAATATCATAGTCTGCTGAAGCATTTTGAGTCTGAGGTTGCAGATAACACCACACTCATAGAGAAAACAATTGCAAATGTAGTCAAAAGATACAGTGGGCTAACTTATACCATTTTGTGGCTAAGTATGAATTGCTTTGAAACCTTTTCATCGTGAGGCCGAGTGAGATTCCTTATCCTAACTTATCAAAGCTACCACATTAAATACCATGCCCCAGTGGCATCATTCATGTTTAGCTCCACCCCATCCTACCATACACCATTCATAGAACAAATCATCACTCAGTGGATATTTCTCAAAAGAACAGCCACCTTTGAAAGCCAATGTGCACATTGACAAGCGTTGGCAATCTGGTGCTGCCATCAAGATGACAGCAGCTGCAAAGCCATGCTACCCGTAGCACATAGTTGGTATGACCAACACTACCCCGCACATCCAGGCCTACATGCATACATATCGCTGTTTGATCATCTGCCACACAGGTCATGCCTTGCTTCATGAAGGAACAGGTAGCATACAGCTTTAGCCTGGCAGCCTTCAGGTCCTTCTCAGCATCTGGCACAGTGTCCCAGGACATATAGAGCTTGCATTGTCACAGGCTCTCACTCATCCCTAGGATATACAGTTGGGGACAGAAAACTATGGCATTTATAGATAGAAATTCCACATTACAATGTTATTGCACATTGGCTGGTACTGGGTGTGTATGTTTCTTATCTATCCCTATCGATCCTCTTGGTGCAGCAACACTGAGATAGTCACTGTTTCCGTACCTGAATCTACTGTGGACAGTATGAACTTGTATGGATAATATTAAAGACAAGGCAGCTCCTCATTAATGTGTATCGGTCAGCAGTCACAGCACATATGAATAACATTTCTTCCAACAGTATCCTCACCACATTGAGACATGAAGACCTTGGACAAGGCAGCCAGTGGGATGCCTCGACATGGATCTTGCATATCATTCCAGGTCTGAAAAGGAGTCACACTGAACTCAAAATGTTAACTCAGTTTCTCTCTGCACAGATGTGGCCAGAGTTGCTGAGTTACTCCAACAATTTCTTTTTATTTCAGATTTTCATCATGCACAATATTTTACTTTTACTTACACATCGATCTGATTCAGATGTAAGGGCTCAAGTCATGTGACAGACATATAGTTGGAGATTATACATGTAATCGCAAGAGTGAGAAATCCGACCACAACGTTCCACAACTCCCCCACCCCTGCTGCTTCGCCCACCCCCACCATCCTCCAAAATGATGCAGGAAAGGCAGCATTGCATAGACGGTAATGGTGTGGATAGTTTAAAGTCCAGGCTGTGAAATGAGCAGCTCCTCGACCATGTGCGTAACATGTGATTACAACATTTGCAACTAAGATGAATCTTTATAGCTCCCCTGATATAATTTGTGTTTATAGCTACTAATATGATTCATTTATAACGTTGAACCCTATGATCTTCCCTACATCCCTACCAACTCTTTTATTTAATTATTCGTCTCCCCACTTTAACCTCTGATCCTGAGGCAAACATTGTTATGCACTATACTCCCTATTGAAGCCACAGTGGTGTGACTCTTGGTGACTCCGCCCACTCCTGCAGTACCCCTTGTTCTTCCATGATCCTATCATCTCACATTCTTATACATTGTGTTGGTTACCTTCAAACATATTCATCCCTCTGCAATCCACCTTCCTACCTCCAATCCCACAATTCACCTCCCTAGTATTCCCAGAACAACACTGGCCCCAATACCCCACCTTGATTTTCAGTGAACAGATCCCCTGGACTGACAGTGGTCCACCCCATTGAACAGCAGGTCAGACAGTATCCAAGGAGCAAGAGAATCGACGTTTCGGGCATAAACCCTTCATAACACATTTTCAGCTCTGATCTCCAGCATCTGCAGTCCTCACTTTCTCCACCCCATTGAACAACTTAGAGAGATGGCCTCAGTTGCTGAGTGACCAGACACCTGATCTCTGTACAATTCTCTGAATGACTTCTCACTAATGACTAGGCTGGTTGCATTGGAGCTACAGGATTGACACTGGAATGATATTAAACCCGCTGTCTCTGAGTGATCCATGTAAATGAATGTAAATCCCTGGACTGATATTGAACAATGTTATTGGCTTACTTTGTCGGGACCCCCTAGGTGAAGACTGCCCCCCTACTTAGCTTGACTAATGACTGCATCCCCTCCAACATTTAGACAGGACCACTTTGTTGAGGCCCATTCTGCAGGGGTAACATTGATATACCACAGTGCCAAACAGCCACGTGACCATCCCCTTGACCTTACTTACAAACATGTTAAGCTATGTGGCTTTGTATCTGTGCTAAAAGGCAAGGTAAGACAGATATAGTCTGAGCCTGTAAGTTCTGAATGAGGAGGCAAAGCACAAAAAGGCAAGGTAAGGCAAGGCATAGCTGCAACGAATTTCCAAGTTGGTGCAAAATGAGGAAGCGTTAAGAGCCCTGAAGTGGTCCCTGCTCCAATCCATCAAATAGATGCCAATCTCTTATCACAAAGTTCCAGGGTGGCAGTATTATGATGCAAGGTACCAGTGAGCTCCAAAGTGTAGTACTGAATTGGATAAATATATTCTAACTGGATCAGAGATGAGCCACGACATATGGTGAAGCTGCTGTGTGTCTGATAGCAACCTCCATACATGAAGGATGCAGGCAGTCACTGCCCGTGCAGCACCCACCCAAGGATGTTGTGGATTACTGTCCAAAATGGAGGCCTGAAGGAGTGAGCAGTGAGCTAAAGCCAACCTGCTCTAACTTTCATGTTTCGAACTGCCACAGTCTCGTTTTTCTCCACCATTTGAAGAATAGCTAACTGCATAAAAATTAGGTGACAACAGATAATAATCCGATTTAAAAGTGTGAAATAGTCCCCTCGCTGCTCACCAGTGAGACTTTTGACTCATGTTCAAGGTGCAAATTGGATTTTTTTCTTGATATTAAGAATTTAATTTTGCCAGTCTTGCCTTATCTTCCCAAATTGACTCACCATTGTAATTGTTGTTCAAGGTCTGGTAAAACTTAATACATCAGACAATTTCAAGTACTTTGTTTCAAACATAATCTCAGGTATTGATATTGTGGAGTGCTTACAGATGTTGGGGTTTAAAAACATAAGTTGTTCAAAGTGGACCTATGATGCATCAATTGAGTGGAAGGCTGACAACATGGCATCTTTGTACTGCCCATTCATTATATGATTTATTCATGCAGCCAGTAAAGCTGAGGTTGGGCATTGGCTGCACACATGAGCAGAGGGTTGGAAACACAGGAGATTTTGGCTAGAACAGATTTTGGATGCAATTGTACAAAACAATTTGAATAGGAAAGAATGGAGGATGGTTGATGATAGGAGAGAACAGATATTGAGCCTTTTGCATGCTATATTGGAGGTATAGCTGGAGAAGATGGAAAGAAAGAGACAGGGAGATCGGTGATTCTTATGAAAAGGCAATGAAAACTGATAACTCTGGAGGTCAGTAGTATTATTATGAATCCTGGAACCTGGATGCACTGTAGTGGAAAGACATTTAATGTGATGAAAATTAATGCACATTTAACTGCCATAGTCTATCAACTGCGCCACTTACAACAGACACTGCTCAGATCCCCATATCCTCATCACTTAGTTTTGTGTTCAGCTTGTTTATTTCTGAAGAGAAAAATGTTAAGACTGGGAAAAATATCAAGATTGGAAACTAGAACACTTTCAACTGTAGGCATCCAGCATAAGTTGCAAGGCTGTCAAGAAATGTATAGTGTAGACTGAAAACAAAGAAAAATTCATTACATTTTGCCCCAGTTTAAGAAAAATGTTTCTTACAATCAGTATGACATTTCCATTACACACATTAAATACCCTACAGCGTCCCTGAGAGAAACTAACAGTTTGTGCACTAAGATCACACTCATTGGAGTTGTGATTTCCTATACTCTTTTGACATGGAACCTAGCAACCTATAAAATAAATCTTCCATCCCATCAGTATGCATCTAGGCTTCATAGGTGTAATGATAATTTGTTAATCTAAATGACACCTAATCTCCAAGGTCATTTTTACTCTTGCATTATGAATGCTTCTAAATTACAAATGTAATGAAAAATAGCTGTGATCAGTTGATTTAAATGAAAAATTTCCCACTCTAGCAGTAAGCATGATTGTTATTTCCTGAAATAGTCACAGATCCACCCTAAATGATTGTGCTTCATTGATAAGGCAATGTATATCAGTTTATAATACATAGAAGTTATTAATGGATTTGTTCATTTGCTCATTTTCTTTTTCTCCCATGCCCATATCTGAAGTGAGTTTTTCCCTTACTTATTGCAGTCATTCATTTGATGTTGGACTTTGGTTTAATATGTTTAGTTACTGAATGTGGCATCAACCCAATCCAATCCTGATTCCAATGTGGCTAGTGTCTCCAAGTATATTCCTAGGGGTGGGAGCACTGGTTTTTGTAATTATTTGTACCCAATACAAATGATTATTACGAGGCAAATTAAATGCTTCAGCTTCTCAACTGCTGGTTATCTTGAACAGTCACTAATTTGTACCAAATTAAAGTTGATTGACCAATATTAATTCTGGCTGTTGGAACAATGGACTTGGAAGAAAAATGACAAATACTTTTTTTCTCTCTTTTCAAATTAGTGTTAGCTTTTGAATAAAAGGTCTATGACGATTGAAGTTTCACACCTTTAGAAATACATTACCTACTCTATCATTTACACAGATCGAATACACTCAGATCTTCTTAATATAGTGTCTCATTGTGTTGATTTACTGTTGTTCTGAAACTGCACCATCACAATTTTCTTTCCATAAAATCACAGTGGGTTGTTTGAGGCATGCAATTGCTATCTTAACATTATTGCTAGCAAATATTTTACTTATGCTATTAATGGTTGCACACCCCATATCTTTGCATGTAAATTGCATTTACAGCAATGAGAAGTTCATTTCAATTGGGTGGCTTGAGGAAACTTCTGATGTGCATTGTTGCTCACCTGCTGCTTCATCTGTTCAAGAATCTGGTTAAAATACAGTGACATTTGAAATAATTATCATGTTTCACACTTCCACACTGATCTGGAAGAAGGTGAGGCCCACAGTTTTGAAGTGTTAGCAGTAAAGTTCATATTTGTTAAGTGATATTGCGGAATTGCTTCCTATGATTCAGGCCCAAGTGGCTTTAGACAGCAAGCTTGAATATATATTGATTACTAATCAGGAGTCAGGACATCTGTCAGTGATGTAACTGATGTAATTGTTAAATGAGTAAAGTACTCATTTATACATTAGATTGCCTACAGTATGGAGCAGGCTCTTCTGCCCAACAAGTCCACACTGACCCGCCGAAGAGTAATCCACCCAGACCCATTCCCCTACCCTATATTGACCCTTGCCTAATGTACCTAAAACTATGGGCAATTTATCATGGGCAATTCACCTGGCCTGCACATCTTTGGACTGTAGGAGGAAACCGGAGCACCCAGAGGAAACCCATGCAGACACAGGGAGAATGTGCAAACTCCACACATTCGCCTGAGGCAGGAATCAAACCCTGATCTCTGGCGCTGTGAGACAGCAGTGCTAACTACTGAGCCACTGTGTTTCCCTCATAATGCAGATTGTAGCAGTGTGTCATGTGAATAGAGTGGAATCATACTACTATGGCTACATTTGCATTATTCATATAGTATAGCAAAAAAGAACAACCAACCACATCAACACTACAAGGGGCAAGAACTCCCTATTCCTCAAAATAAGAACTGACCATTATGTAGACTCCATTTCATGGTCAACACCATTCTAAAACAGTAATATTTTGTGATTTTTGAGAAGATTTGTAGCTCAGGTTGAGGTTCAGGTTGGATGTTTGTTTGCTGAGCTAGAAGGTTTGTTTTCTGATATTTCATCACCATGTTAGGTAACATCATCAGGAAGCCTACAGTAAAGTGCTGGTGTCCCACTTTCTATTTACGATTCTTGGTCTGTTAAGGTGGGTGACATTATTTCCAGTTCTTTTTCTCAGAGGTCGGTAAATAAGGTACAAATCAATGTGTTTATTGATAGAGTTCCGGTTTGAATGCCAGGTTTCTAGGAATTTTTGTCTGTGTCTCTATTTAGCCTGTCCTAGGATGGATGTGTAGTCCCAGTCGAAGTGGTGTCCTTCATTGTCTGTATGTAAGGATACTAGTGATAGTAGGGCAATCAAAAGGGGAACTCCATCAGTAAACATATCAATTTGGGCCTGAGGAAAAGAACCGTAAATTATATCACCCACCCTAATAGGCCAAGAAACATCAGTAGAAAGTGGGACATAACACCAGTGCTTCTCTGTAGGCTCACTGATAATGTTACCCAGCATGGTGACAAAACGTCTGAAAACAAACCTTCCAGTTCAGCGAGCAAACTTCTTCAGTAATATTTTATACAATTGTTGAACAACATTACATAAATGGCAAGCAATTAATATAATCCGTCAGAACTGAAGAAGACACTCTGGACTCCAAGCGTAAACTTTGCTTTCTCTCCAGACCTGTTACATTCCTCCAGCAATTTCTGTTTTTGTTACATCTGAACATTCTGCAGTACAAAGCACAATCCAACCAATATCATTTAGACAGCTTGCTTGTTAGTTGTTGGATACTATTTATAAGCAGTTTGAATTGGTGCAAGTGCTGGGTGTTCTGGGTGACTTGCTCCCAGGTGGTGAAGTCTGCAGTGAGTAATGTTGCACATGGTGAGGCTGGTGCCTGTGATTGCAAAGGTGCTTGTGCAACACCTACTCTGTGTCATGGATTTCATTGAAGCTGTATTTCTTGGGCTGCGGAAGTAGCAAGTAAAAATACAAGCCTCCTACAGACCAGGGAGGAGGTGGTAATGGAGAACTTTCAGCAAGAGGCTTTATCCACCTGTGGTCTTGTACAGCATTTTTCTTATCTTCACCTAAACCAGAAATGCTGCATGCATTGTCTGATTTGCAAAGGAGGCGCTCACAGAACACGGCCACTTCTTGTAACCAGGTCTATAGTGAGGTGACAGTTAAACTTTTAAAAAATTCTTCTTGTTGGGATCTTTCTTGGCTGGTACAGGTGACATATTTCTTTGTTTGATATTCAATGTTGCATCAGAAAAATGAAGCTATCCTGCTTGTCAGATGTTCCGGTTCCATATCTTGCACTATGTGAACACTTGAAAACATTGATAGGCAGCATGGTGACTCAGTGGTTAGCACTGATGCCTCACAGTGACAGGGACCCGGGCTTCAATCCCTGCCTCGGGCAACTGTCTGTGTAGAGTTTGCACATTCTCTCTGTATCTGCATGGGTTTCCTCCAGGTGCTCCGGTTTCCTCCCACAGTCCAAAAATGTGCAGGTTAGGTGAATTGGCCATGCTAAATTGCCCATAGTGTTAGGTACAGGGCTAAATGTAGGGGAATGGGTTTGGGTGGGTTGCTCTTCGGAGGGTTGGTGTGGACTTGTTGGGCCGTAGGGCCTGTCCCCACACTGTAGGGAATCTAATCTTAAATAAAAACTGTCTGAATACTTTTAGGGCTAAATAAATGTTTTCTTCTCCAATAATTGAAGGAAAACCATGTGATTTCTTTGAAATGAGGTCAACAGTTTACTGTATCGGCTATGGTAGACCTACTGACCACAGCAAGTCAAAGTACTTTTGAAAAATATCTAAGGAACATTTTTAAGGAAATATGAAATGGGATTTATTTCCCTTAATTGTTGCATTTGGAAGAGATTATTTGAGCTGATGGTTGATTGTCAAACAACTCTTTCTGGAATTTGTCTCTATTTTACAAACATAAAGAGTCTTAAGAAATTAAAGGTCCAAAGCTGTGGTAAGGCTGCCAGTGTCTCTGTCTCTTGGATTAACAATATGTGATTTGAAAGTTTCACATCTCACTATTTTGACTACCTTTTGACCACAAGAGGCTGAACTGTGACCATTTCCCAACAATTTAGAACTAGTTTGATTTCCATCCAAACTGAAGATGCATTAGAAGATCTTTATTGGTCTCTGGCTATCAGCAATTTGATTTCATCAATGAGAAACTCAGCAGACTGTGAGGATGAATCAAAATCCATCTTGCAGCTGCCAACCCCCTCCCCCTGCCAACTGTGTCAGATCATCTTGCTACAGCTGCCACATGGATAGTGTAAGGCTGATAATGTTCAGCACAGAGTACTGCATTTGCCTTCCAGAACAACTTTGAGTTGTTCTGACTTAAAAGGTCCAATTACAGACTGTACCACTGCAGTCTGGGCTGTTTGGGTGATATGAAAATTATTGTTGGACCTCAGCCAAGCATTTGTAATGAGACCATTTGTATCAACAATGCAACTTGAGTGGGTGGCCAGACAACTTACTTTTATTTTCAGAATGGTCTCCTTTATGAATGTTTGACTGAGCTTCAAAAATGCCCAGTGGAATCTGTCCTATAACTTTGTATTCCTCACTTTGTTCAATCATCCCATGATCTTTGTATGTTATGACCACACACAAACAAAACTTTTCACTGTACTTTTACACTGTACTACAATAATAAATCAAATCAAGTCAATTGTGAAATTGGATCCCATCTGCCATTATTAAAGTCCTTTCAAGTCTCAGCAAGACTCCACAAACATCTGCAGCATCAGAGCTCAAAATTGGATCTTTACAGATAATGGCAAATTGGGAATATTGCTAACAAAGTGAGCTGCACCAAACTGCAGGAAGGTGAACAGGCATGCACAGCAGGTGGACAATATTGGAAATTAAATTCAATAGCAAAGTACGAGGTGGTTTATTTCAGCTAAGGATGGAGGTTCATAGAAATCTCAGAATAATTAAGAATAATTGGGAATAAAGGTGCATCAGTTGCTAAGTATAACAATATAAATTTATGAGACCACAAAGAATCTTTATGTAGTCCCTCGTTTTGCAGCTTGAATAGAATGAGTCTACTCATCTGTGGAGTGCATTCGCTCAGAGGATTTGGTTAAATGACCTTGGGGCACTTGTGGCTGCACAGGTCAGATATGCCATGGGTTTTATTCTAGGGGCAAGCTGATCTTGATCAATGTGAATTTCCAAGGGTTGGAGGGAAAGGCAGGCAAGGTTGAGGTTAAGGACCTAACCATCTCTGAAGTGTTCTGATTGAAGACTTCAGCAAAGCCAGTGTTTCCTGACTCTGCCCTACCTCCTCACGAGGAAGGGGCACTGGAGTGAACACCAGGTTCCCTGCACCCCCCCCATCCCCCCCCCCCCAACCCCCATCATCATGCCTTCAGTCCTGAGGATGAATAGTGAGGGCGATGGAGTGCAGGTGTCTGCCCCTCTCCAGCAAACCCTAACTCTCCATGGCAACCATCATCCTATCCATGGAGGCAGCAAGATGGTCACATGACTCACTGCACTGCTGCAGCTTGTGGGCAATGACAGTCATTGCTTCCCAAATCCCTGTCTGTCGCTCCTGCTTACTCCCTGTGCATGTGGATGAACTCCCTATTGCTGATGCCACAGGGTCCTGCCCTACCTGGGGCTGAGTGGGTGCCAGGTCTCTGTCAGTCCTCCAAGTGCCAGTGGCCTGAGGTACTTCTTCCTCAGCCAGCTGTGGAGGGAGTGCTGTGCGATGCTCACCAGCTAGTGCTCCAATATTTTCCGGGCCTTGCATTCTCTTCAAGGCGTCAGTATCTAGTTTGGGGAAAAAGTGCAGGAGGCAGCCTTGCTGATACTCGGGGATTCAGAAAGTAGCATCTGCAGGCAGCTGGGATTGTTTCTGTTGAGACAGTGAAAATACTGATTAATCAGTTTGCAAGACATTGATGTCTCTGCTTCCTGTAGAGTGGTCTCCATCTATTCCTGCGAGGGTCAGGAGTCTCTCCTCATAGGCAGTGAGAAGACAAATGTCAGGTATTGGTACATGCTGGCTCGGCCCAGTTGTGGATTGTCTGTTCTTGTAATGAGGCAACAAGAAAAACTGAGGGAGGTGGAAGTGGATGACACCACTGTTAGTCCTGATACAGATGGCGAAAAAGTGATGAGACTTTGAGGGAGTGAGAAGGTAGAATAGATACCATGTAGGGTTAGTGGCATGGGGGTTTGAGGAATGTGAGTGTGGGGAGGGAAGATCTTGCAGGCAATAGTGAGAGTGGTAGAGTTTGAGCCTTCTTGGAAGATGCTGGCAGTTGCAGAGATAGTGAGAGGTGGTAGAGAGAGGAGTGTGGCACTTACCCTGTTTCAGCAGAGAAGTCATTGACCATCTTACAGCTCTTGTTTGGAGGAGAGGCTGGATAGGCTGAGACTTCTTTCCCTGGAGTGCAGAGGATTATAAAATCATGAGGGGCATAGATAAGGTGAATAGCCAAAGTCTTTTCTCAGACTAGGGTCTCTAGAATTAGAGGGCTATGTTAAGGTGAGAGGGGAAAAATTTAAAAAGGATCAGTGGGCAACTTTTTCACACAAAAGATGGTGCATATATATGAAATGAGCTGTCAAATGAAGTGGTAGAGGTGGGTACAATTACAACATGTAACAAACATTTGGACAGGTACATCGATAAGAAAGATTCAGAGAGATATGGACTAAATGCAGGCAAATGGGACTAGTTCAATTTAGGAAACCTGGTCAGTATGGACGAGTTGGCTGAAGAGTCTGTTTCTGTGCTGTATGACTCCATGACTCCATGATTGGTTACAGCACTGACCCAGATGGTGATCCCAAAGCAGGCTGCTAGCGTCTGGTGGCTTGATCTCTTCTGCTTGTTCTCCCAGAAGAGAACTGCCCTCCTTTGCACCATACCCTCAACAGGACTCTAGGATTCTGTTGGAGAACTATGGTGCTATGTTCCCCTTCTTTGATATCTTGCAGAACTTCCTTGAGTGAGCTTTGGAATGCCAGTGCCCATCTGGGAGCCCAGTGGCCTTTTAAGATATCACAGGAGCAAGGTATTCTGGCAGGTATCCGGTCAGTGAAGAGTTATTCCAGGAATGGAATGTGGTAAATTGGCGGTAGAATCAGATGTAAAAGACATCATATAGAGTAGGTAGTTAATTGGTGTATTTGGTAAAATATGGAGACAGAACTCATTAGACACCTCCAAAAAACTCAATACAACTCAGCCTTAAGCAAAATAATGTAAGATTCAGCTTTCCCATCCATTTTCAAATATTTTCAGGTCTAAATCTGAGCTTGGATCCTTAATTCCTTATATATCAGGCAACTGTATTTCTTGTTTCTTCTCCCCTCAATCTTCAAATATATTTGAAGTTCTTCAAAGATATCTTCAAATATATACCCATTCTTCAAATTCTTCAAATATATACCCAATGAAATTCTCTGTTTGCCAGTTCTCTCTCTCTATATCAAGGGTGTCTTGAAAATTACTCCCCTCATTAATACTTTCATAAGTTTCTCAATTTCTTCCAAATCCTTCCCTCACGTCCATTTCTAACCATTTCTTGATGCTTTGTGCATGCACTTTGACAACAGGTCAAAGCAGATCATGTTCTATCTGACATATTTTATTTGTTTTCAAGATGAAGCAAAACCTATTTTAATTTTCTATTTCCAAAAAGAACTGTGTGTAAGGCTACTTCAAAAAAAGAGTAATGAAGTACTAAAGCTGGTTTTATGTCTGATGACGTAGGTATTACTAGTTGTGGTACCTAAGGTTCAAAAATGTTTTCCAGCAAGGGTCTATGCATAATGATCAACAGCAGGATTTTTGGCTGTTTCTCATATTCTCTTTCAAATTATTTTTTCCTGAAATAACAAAGGGTTGATATGGCTAATTGTTGTACCCAGCTGTTGGCCATATCTGACATCAAACAACTGAGCATAGGCTGAGAACTGAACAGTATCCGTCCAGGTTCAAATGATGCAGTAGCAAATCCAGGTGCTGCTTTTTACCTATTGAGGCAGTCAGGACTTGACATTCCAGGCTATTAGGGAACATTTTGGATATGACATGAGTTGGCATAGGTTAAGCTCACACCTGTCTTAAATTAGGATTAGAAAAAAATAGTGAGTTTTAATTCATTTTGTAAGCAATGATAAATTAAACTATTTAAGATGCATTTTTAATTTATTCTTATTCAGAAAAAAGTAGTCAGGTTAAAATAAATCTCAGACAAGCAGACTCACTCAGGATGCTGAGATAGCAAACAGACAGACAGAATGTTGCAGCATTGACTGTGAGGTCTTACTTGGAGATGGAATGTGGGGGTGATCCTGCACCACAGCAAAAGTCTTAGACAAAGCAATAGGGTTTAGTCAAGGATAGTTTCCAACTACTGGCTTCAGAGAGGAAGATCGCAGCTGGGAAGGTAGGGAGTGGTGAGAGCAGGGGAAATAGGCATACTGCCACTTTCAGAATGTGTGTAAAATAATATTTTTGTCTCAAACAGATCATTTCAGAATTCAGGAAATGTACTGTCTATGTGACATACAATGTATAACATCTGATGAATCCTAGTTGAGTTAGAGCATTACCTTGGAATCCTCTCTGGTTCAATAAACGATAACTATCCTATACCTTAAGACTCCTGAGATTTCTTTGGAAAATAATCTACCACAACACTGTTATTTAATATGCAACAATCAGTTTTTTTAATATATATGGTAGCGAGTGCAGTGTTACATACTGGGTGACATTTCATTTTTCTAATGCTGTTAGTACAAAATCTGTAGTTCTTCAGGCAGTCTGGGTAATTATGAAAGTGTTTTGTAAAATATTGGATTGATTTTATGTCTGAACATAAAAGTCAATTAGAAGTTTACAGCACAGGGTGCATTTTTTCAGGCAGTTCTCCTTGCATGGTTCAACTTTGAGGTGATTAAAATTTTGCCCAGAAGCAGCACAAATTGGATCCACTAACTTCTATGCCTGATTATCCAATTCATGATCCTACCAAGTGAAGCTTTGTGTCAAATGTGGAAAACTGGATGTAAGCAAATCCACGGATGAATTTAACAGTCTGCAGTCTTGAGGTTATTGAATCTACAGAGAAAATCCATATAATGCAGAAACATTTGTTATACCAAAATGCATTAATTTTCTTGACTTGATAAATAATTTAGAAGTGCAGGTATATTAAAAAATGTTAAAATGTCTTTGCTCTGTAGTATTATGAATATGGCAATATTGTAATAATGAGAGCCAAGGGCTGTGAATTCCAGAGTTAAATACTAGACAGAAGCATTATGCTGATAACAAAATTTTTGATTGCCTTTATGTTAACACAATGGCTCAAATCTTCCAGTCTCTGGATCATCAGAGACTGGACACATGATTGAAGATGCACATCAGGATCTTGTGGAAGTGCTGCCACATGGACCTATATGGGAACTGCCAAGGAAATTTATACTTCTGAGGAGTATTTCCCATGTTTCCTGGGATCCTCAGTGGTTGTCTCTAACTCTAACCAGAATTAGGAACTTTGGACAGATCCACAGTATTTACCTAGACAGTTATTCAGAAAATGTTAGACATTTCAAAATCAATTCTAACACCTGGATAACTCTATAAACCACTCCCACCCTTTACTACTCCAATGACCGCCTGACTCGACTAGCCCCTGACCCAACCTGACTGACTCCCCATCCTCTCGACCTGGCCAGGCCCAACCTGACTACCCCTTTGAACTGACCTGACTCTCTCCCAACTACCCTCAGCACAACCCAACTACCTAACCCAAACCCCACCTACCACACATATCCCCAAACCCAAATGTTATTTCTGCCTATGGCACCCTCCCCCAGTCCTGATCAAATCAGTCCATCTGTCCATCAGTCCACTCAGCCACCTAAACACCTACTCACCACATAACCTACCAACTTTACTCATTCACCCACCTTACCTACTTTACCACCTACCGACTCACTCACTCACTCACTTGCCCACTACTGACCTCACCCACGCATTTACATACCCATCTCATCCACCTCCCTCCCACTCACACATCTGTTCGTTCACTCACCTAACAACCTTGCCCCCCTGTCCAATTATCCATCTAACTATTGTACCAAATACATTCCCACCATCCATGTACCCATTCACCCACTCACCCGTGCAATAATTCACTGATCCAGTCACAAACATTCATTAAAAGACCAGACCTTTAGTAGTAGGTGGCAGCTAGTGCCATTAAAACGAAACCTGTCTTTTCTTACTTTGTCTCTATTCCATTCTAGTGGGGTTGCCTGGACAACACTGTGCTGCATATTTCTTTGACAGCCAGAATTTCAAAACATCCTGAAAGAGACAGATCACAACATTAGGTTAGCAGAGTCTTTGAGCCTGCTAGGGCTCTAGTTAATCAGATTCCAACTAGTATTTGTAAAAATTTCGCATTTTTGCAGGAGGTAATTAAATGCAAGGGAAAGTCAAAATACTGAACATTCTGAGATTCAAGAAATAATAGAGCATAAAATATTCTTGTTGATGCTATACCTTTTCATTTTCAAAGGAACTGCACATGCAGAGCAGTAGACATAATCAAATGGACTTTAGTAAGGCGTTCGACAAGGTTCCCCTCGGGAGACTGATTAGCAAGGTTAGATCTCATGAAATACAGGGAGAACTAGCCATTTGGATACAGAACTGTATGGGCGGCACAGTGGCACAGTGGTTAGCACTGCTGCCTCACAGCGCCAGAGACCTGGGTTCGATTCCTGCCTCAGGCGACTGACTGTGTGGAGTTTGCACGTTCTCCCCGTGTCTGCGTGGGTTTCCTCCGGGTGCTCCGGTTTCCTCCCACAGTCCAAAGATGTGCAGGTCAGGTGAATTGGCTGTGCTAAATTGCCCGTAGTGTTAGTTAAGGGGTAGATGTAGGGGTATGCGTGGGTTGCGCTTCGGCGGGGCGGTGTGGACTTGTTGGGCTGAAGGGCCTGTTTCCACACTGTAAGTAATCTAATCTAAGAACTGGCTCAAATGTAGAAGACAGAGGGTGGTGGTGGAGGGTTGTTTTTCAGACTGGAGGCCTCTGGCCAGCGGAGTGCCACAAGCATCAGTGCTGGGTCCACTAATTTTCGTCATTTATATAAATGATTTGGATGTGAGCTTAAGAGGTATAGTTATTAAGTTTTGCATATGACGCCAAAATTTGAGGTGTAGTGAACAAGGGAGAAGGTTACCTCGGATTACAACGGGATCTTGATCAGATGAGCCAATAGGTTGAGGAGTGGCAGATGGAGTTTCATTTAGATAAATGTAAGGTGCTGCATTTTGGGAAAACAAATCTTAACAGGACCTATACACTTAATGGTAAGGTCCTAGGGAGTGTTGCTGAACAAAGAGATCTTGGAGTGCAGGTTCATAGCTCCTTGAAAGTAGAGTCGCAGGTAGATAGGATAGTGAAGAAGGCTTTCCTTTGGTATTCGTCACAGTATTGAGTACAGGAGTTGGGAGCTGAAAATGTGTTGCTGGAAAAGCGCAGCAGGTCAGGCAGCATCCAAGGAACAGGAGAATCGATGTTTCGGGCATCAGCCCTTCTTCAGGACTCACTTTCTCCTCGAAGATTTTAACCTACTGCGAATCCTCTTACAAGGATGCCTTCCTTGAAGAAGCTCTCTTCCTCCCTCTACAAGGATTTCAGTGAGTCCCTCTCTCACTGCACACCCCAGGTCATCTCCTCTTTCTCCTGTTCCTTGGATGCTGCCTAACCTGCTGCGCTTTTCCAGCAACACATTTTCAGCTCTGATCTCCAGCATCTGCAGTCCTCACTTTCTCCTACAGGAGTTGGGAGGTCATGTTGTGGCTGTACAGGATGTTGGTTAGGCCACTTTTGGAATATTGCGTGCTGTTCTGGTCTCCTTTCTATCGGAAGGATGCTGTGCAATTTGAAAGGGTTCAGAAAGGATTTACAAGGATGTTGCCAGGGTTGTAGGAGTTGAGCTATAGGGAGAGGTTGAATATGCTATGACTATTTCCCCTGGAGTGTCGGAGGCTGAGGGATGATCTTACAGAGGTTTATAAAATGATAAGGGGCATGGATAGGGTAAATAGCCAAGGTCTTTTCCCTGGGATGGGGAAGTCTAGAACTAGAGGGCATAGGTTTAGGGTGAGAGGGGTAAGATATAAAAAAGACCTCAGGGGCAACTTTTCTACACAGAGGTGGTGTGTGAATAGAATGGGCTGCCAGAGGAAATGGTGGAGGCTAGTACAGTTGCATCATTTAAAAGGCATCTGGATGGGTACATGAATGGGAAGGGAATTTGGAGGGAAATGGACCGGGTGCTGGCAGGTGGGACTAGATTGGTTTGGGATATCTGGTCGGCATGGAGTTGGACCAAAGGGTCTGTTTCCATGCTGTACATCTTGATGACTCTATGCTGGAAATCAGAAGCAAAAACAGAAATTGCTGGAAAAACTCAGCAGATCTTCTTCAGATGCTTCCAGGCCTATTGAGTTTTTGTACCAACTATTTAGTGAATAAATTAGCTGGTACAATAAAAGGAACAAAAAGAAAAGGTACAAAAACAGAAATTGCTGGAAAAGCTTAGCTCGTCTTCTTCAACACTGTCACTGGACCTAAACATTCACTTTGCTTTCTCTCCACAGATGCTTCCAGACCTAGAAAAACTCAATAGATCTGGAAGCATCTGTGGAGAGAAAGCAGAGTGAATGCTTAGGTCCAGTGACAGTGTTGAAGAAGATCTGCTGAGTTTTTCCATCAATTTCTGTTTTTGTACCTTTTCTTTTTGTTCCTTTTATTGTACCAGCTAACTTATTTACTAATTAAATGGAAGAATTCAAGTACAAAGCATCATTGGGAGGGAGAGTTAGCTTGATGTGCAAAGATTGCTATTTCAGAAATTGAAAAATGCTAGTGTGGATGAATGTCTACCTTAGTGTTCAAAGTACATCTTAGAAAAGGCCACAGAGGCAAGTACTTGTCTCTGGAAATGGTAAACTTAATAAGTACTGCACAACCTGTGCATTTTGCCAATGATGTACATTTCTTCAACTTGACATGTTCAAGACAGTTTTACTAAGAAGCTGAAATATTTTTACATGAAACTTGTTGGGTAAAGACATTTTTGCCATTGTTATGGCTGTCCCTCGATTTGAAGAAGACATCTATTCTGGGACACACTTTTTCCCATTATCTTCATGTGTCTGAAGAGAGTGATTCTCAGATCTTTGGACACGTGACAAGATACAATAAAACACAGTGGGTTTCTGTGTTCAGGATTTTCATCATGCGATGGTGAGCTCCATAGATCACACAAGTCTGGTTCCTGTTTTGGTGTTTAAATGCTGTGACCCTTCCTTGACCACCCTTTTACGATTTATATTTTTGTCAAAGCCTCCATGTTGCCTATGTGTTAATCACAAATCTTATCTCACAGACTCACTTCATGAAATTTTCCACTTCCTTGAGTGGTATGGGCAATGTAAAAAATTTGGAAAAATACTGCAAAATGGAAAAATCAGATTCTTGATTTTTGGAAAAAAAAGTTCCCTGTAGATTGAAATGATAAATTCTGAACCTTTGTATTTGCATCTCATTATGAGCTAAATTCACCTCACTCAATACAGCTCTCAATTCTCCACTCCTTCTGAGAAACTAGATGACATCACTTCCTGGCATGAAAGGCAGATGCCACAGGTTGCCACTTGCTTCTCCAAGCTGTCAGCCAAAATCCACCATCATCACAATTTCCCTGACTGTTTCATAGACACCACCCTCCTTCACTCTTCACCCATACTAGTGAGCATTTGCAATCCACCAGCCTCATTACATTATGATGTCTGTATTCCAAACAACTAACACACCACATCAACTCTTCAACATGTTTTTTTGCAGCTCAGGAACATCCACAACTTGCATGCTTCTGCCAAGTTGCTTTGCACACAGAGACACATACACACACCTCATACATCAATTCTATGGCTCCTGACTTCATTTTTAAGTTCACATTGTAATAATGTGAAGGCTGCCAGCTTATACATTGCTTTTTTAGCACAGAAGCTGCTCAATGCTACATTACAGGCTGCCAGTCCCTACAGCTAGCATTGCTTTTAGGGGCAGAGGGAGGGGGAGGTGTATTGTCACAGTTTGAAACACTGAACAGCCATAAAGGTGGACATGTTGCTGTATGGCACTGTACAATATCAATAACCCAACTACAGCACAAGCCAGCAGCTTACACAGCCAACACAGTGTGTGTGTGTTTGACTACAGTCAGCCAAGGATTGCCATAGAGTATTAGAGTCATACAGCATGGAAACAGACCCCTCAGTCCAACTAGTCATGTTAAACATAATCCCAAACTAAACTATCCTTGCCTGCCTGTTCCTGACCCATATCCATCCAAATCTTTCCTATTTGTGTACTTATTAAAGTTGGGGCTTTAATTGTTAGGGGTTTATCAGGGACCAGTGCATGAAGCACTATGGATAATAGAAGGCCCATGTCTAGGGTTGATATTCATTGAATGAGGCCATTGAGGGAATAATAATAGTGAAAGGGATAATTCAAAAGAGAAGAGTGGCAATGAACTGAAATTTTTGAAAGGGGAGGCTTTTATCACTTTGGTTTCAACATGGAGAGAGTGTAAGGTCAACATAGGTGTGGAAAACTGGGAACATTCATGACTTTGATCTGCTTCATCTTTTTTATAGATGTCCTCCGTACTTTCCATATTCAGCTTGGTTCTCAATTGTATCATGTACCTTAAGCTTTGCACAGATTTCTTGTTTATATTATAGTGGGATGTGAGCATCATTGGCTGGCTGTCTCTAGTTGCCCTTGGGAATGTGTTGGTGAGCTGCCTTCTTGAACCATTGCAGTCTACATGCTGTAGGTGAAATAATCTCCAAGGCGCTGACATCCTCTTACCAAATGACCCTTTATTAACATGTAGATTATCCTTGACACTGATCCAGATCACTCAGAGCCAGCTGTAAGAGAGAACAGAACCTTTGACTCTCCTGTTTTTAATCTGTCTACCAGGACTCTCTGCTTGGACCAGATTAACAGCCCCAAACAGGGAACTTATGTTCTATGAGATACATCTGGCTGACCTTGTTACAGTCACCTGCCTCTGAGTCTGAGGATATAGGCTGGTACTTTTTTTTTGTAGCTCCTTCTGGGGTGTTTTATCATGAGGTCAGGTTCTTCTGACTCTGCGTCTGATATGGGCAGCATGTATTGCACAGTAGCTCGCCTCTTGTGCCCAGAGCATCTTGGAATAAATTAATCCTCTTCTTCAGGTGGCAATGTGTTGAGGTGGTGACATCTACCGTGTCCATCTCAGATTCTGAGGTATCTTCAACGCTTGGCATAAAGGAAGAATCCATAGGTTCTGGAACAGTCAGAAAGACGGTCAAGGAGTCAGATATGTTTTGCTTCTGCACCATTTGCGAGGTTGCAACTTTCATATGGTCTGAATGTTTGTTCAGGACTGTCACACCAACCTAAATTTATATGTCACTGGACCTGACCCCATGTTGATCTTGTCTCTTACCCATGCAAGACCATTCTTATGGCTCCCACAAAAGACTTTTCCTCTGATGTAAATGATCTCACTCACCTAGCAGAGTCTTATGTCCAACATGGGTGTTCCTAATGGTGTTTCACCCTTCTCCCCAGATCTGGGAAGATTTAACCTGGTGCGGAGTCTTCTCCCCATTAGCAACTCTGCTGCAACTACCCCTGTAGTTGCATGAGGGGTGTTCTGATAATCAAATAGGAACCAGGAAGTTGTATCTAGTGAAGTTATAGGCTGTTTCTTTAAGCCTGCCTTCAAAATTTGGACTGCTCTTTCTGCCAGACCATTGGATATGATGAATGCCATTCGACTTTAGGAACTGGGTGACCATTTAACCAGATATTTATTTTTATTGGTTCTGAAATGAATGTTGCTAAGCAATTGAACTGTTCCAGATGTGGGTGGACCTTCCAGGGTGTGTGCTCTCCTGGATTCTGGCCTCTGAGTTCTCTTACTGAATTTAGGTCCAGTGAGATTCTTGCTATCTTGAGTCCACATACTGGCAACAACTAAAATGGCTTGCTGGCCTGGATCCAGAAGAAAATTTTAACCGTTTGACCAAGGCTTGTCCTCGGTTTGGGGTTTTGCTATGGGCTGACCTATGCGCTTATGTTCAGGATAGGTCCTGACTGAAATCATGCAATTGCTTTTTCTCAAGTGGTGTTCTCCAAGCTCAGTCAGACTGGTGACCATGTCCATTTCAAGCGAAATATGCTGCAATTTATATGCTCAACCTGCTGCACTTTCTAATAAAAAAGCCAGTTGTAGTGCCTGTTTGAAATCCAGTTGGGTTTCACCTGTTAGGCACTTTTGCATGGTTACGTCATTAACTCCACATCCAACCAATCTCCCAGCATCTTATTAAGAGTTAAACAAAAGTCACATGCCTCTGCCAGTCAGTTTAATCAAGTCAAAAATCCCTGTACGGGTTCCCCGATTCTCAAATTGCCAAGTAAAACTGACAGCACCTCAGAATTAGAGGAGCATTGGGGTCATAATATTCCTAAACTAAATTCTTGGAAGGTTTCAGCATCCAGTGCCTCAGGGAAAGTTAGTGTCCTTATAACCAAAGAAGTTGTGGGTGCACAAGCTATCAGGAGAATTACTCGTTGCTTTTCACCTGCCCTGACGTCATTTACTCGGAAAATATAATGCATTCTTTCCACAGATTGGGCGTGGTCTTCAATGGCAGGATTGAATGAGTCAAGTTCCCAAATAACAGCATGATGCCAGAAATGCTTCCCCCAACTCAAAGATGATTGTTACAAACAAATTTCTTAAGGAGTGTGCTTTCCACTTATCACCACTGAAATAACTCCACAAAGGCCAGTAGCCCATTACCAAGTCAACCTTTATTTACATGAGGAGAGTGCCTAACACTGATCCAGTTCTCTCAGAGCCAGTTCTCAGAATGAACAGGATGTCTGACACTCGTATTCTGTCAGCCCGAGCTACCTGATTGGACCAGATTAACATCCCCAGTCAGGGAACTCATATTCTATGAGGTCCATCTGGCTGACCTTGATATGATTACTACTGCAGACACCCACATTGCCTTTAAAGGAGGAATTCCAGGATTTTGACCCTATCTCATTTTAATAGCTTTAATCTTCTGTCATCAAAGAAGATCTAGCTTTGAATCCCCTTCTTGTCTCTCTTGAAGAATATTTTAATTCTGTACCTATATTATCTCTTTGATGAAGACTGCCCATTATAACTATTTTCTCTAACATAGAGTCATAGAGATGTACAGCATGGAAACAGACCCTTCGGTCCAACCTGTCCACGCCGACCAGATATCCCAACCCAATCTAGTCCCACCTGCCAGCACCCGGCCCATATCCCTCCAAATCCTTCCTATTCATATACCCATCCAAATGCCTCTTAAATGTTGCAGTTGTACCAGCCTCCACCACATCCTCTGGCAGCTCACTCCATACACGTACCACCCTTTGCGTGAAAACGTTGCCCCTTATGTCTCTTTTATATCTTTCCCCTCTCACCCTAAACCTATGCCCTCTAGTTCTGGACTCCCCGATTCCAGGGAAAAGACTTTGTCTATTTATCCTATCCATGCCCCTTATAATTTTGTAAACCTCTAAGGTCAATCCTCAGCCTCCGATGCTCCAGGGAAAACAGCCCAGCCTGTTCAGCCTCTCCTTTTAGCTCAAATCCTTCATCCCTGGCAATATCCTTTTAAATCTTTTCTGAACCCTTTCAAGTTTCACAACACTTTTCCAATAGGAAGGAGACTAGAATTGCACGCAATATTCTAACAGTAGTCTAACCAATGTCCTGTACAGCCGCAACATGACCTCCCAACACCTGTACTCAATACTCTGACCAATAAAGGAAAGCACACCAAACGCCTTCTTCACTATCCTATCTACCTGCGACTCCACTTTCAAGGAGCTATGAACCTGCACTCCAAGGTCTCTTTGTACAGCAACACTCCCTAAGACCTTACCATTAAGTGTATAAGTCCTGCTAAGATTTGCTTTCCCAAAATGCAGCACTTCGCATTTATCTGAATTAAACTCCATCCGCCACTTCTCAGCCCATTGGCCCATCTGGTCCAGATCCTGTTGTAATCTGAGGTAACCTTCTTCGCTGTCCACTACGCCTCCAATTTTGGGGTCATCTGCAAATTTACTAACTGTACCTCTTGTGCTTGCATCCAAATCATTTATGTAAATGACAAAAAGTAGAGGACCCCGCACCGATCCTTGTGGCACTCCGCTGGCCAGAGGCCTCCAGTCTGAAAAACAACCCTCCACCACCGCCCTCTGTTTTCTACCTTTGAGCCAGTTCTGCATCCAAATGGCTAGTTCTCCCTGTATTCCATGAGATCTAACCTTGGGGAACCTTGTTGAATGCCTTCCTGAAGTGCATATAGATCACATCTACTGCTCTGACCTCATCAATCCTCTTTGTTACTTTTTCTAAATACTCAATCAAGTTTGTGAGACATGGTTTTCCACATACAAAGCCATGATGACTATCCCCAATCAGTCCTTACTTTTCCAAATACATGTACATCCTGTCCCTCAGGATTCCCTCCAACAACTTGCCCACCACTGAGGTCAGACTCACCCATCTATAGTTCCCTGGCTTATCTTTACTGCCCTTCTTAAACAGTGGCACCACGTTTGCCAACCTCCAGTCCTCCGTCACCTCACCTGTGACTATCGATGATACAAATATCTCAGCAAGAGGCCCAGCAATCACTTCTCTAGCTTCCCACAGAGTTCTCAGGTACACCTGATCAGGTTCTGGGGATTTATCCACCTTTAACCATTTCAAGACATCCAGTACTTCCTCCTATGTAATCTGGACATTTTGCAGGATATCACCATCTATATCCCTACAGTCTATATCTTCCATATCCGTTTCCACAGTAAATACTGATGCAAAATATTCATTTAGTATCTCCCCCATTTTCTGTGGCTCCACACAAAGGCCGCCTTGCTGATCTTTGAGGGGCCCTATTCTCTCCCTAGCTACCCTTTTGTCCTTAATATATTTGTAAAAACCCTTTGGGTTCTCCTTAATTCTATTTGCCAACACTATCTCATGTCCCCTTTTTGCCCTCCTGATTTCTCTATTAAGTATACTCCTACTTCCTTTATACTCTTCTAAGGATTCACTCGATCTATCCTGTCTATACCTGATATATGCTTCCTTCTTTTTCTTAATCAAACCCTCAATTTATTTAGTCATCCAGCATTTCCTATACCTATCATCCTTCCCTTTCACCCTGACAGGAATATACTTTCTCTGGATTCTCGTTATCTCATTTCTGAAGGTTCCCATTTTCCAGCCGTCCCTTTACCTGCGAACATCTGCCTCCAATTAGCTTTCGAAAGTTCTTGCCTAATACCGTCAAAATTGGTCTTTTTCCAATTTAGAACTTCAACTTTTAGACCTGGTCTATCATTTTCCATCACGATTTTAAAACTAATAGAAGTATGGTTGCTGGCCCCAAAGTGCTCCCCCACTGACACCTCAGTCACCTGCCCTGCCTTATATCCGAAGAGTAGGTCAAGTTTTGCACCTTCTCTAGTAGGTACATCCACATACTGAATCAGAAAATTGTCTTCTACGCATTAAGAAATTCCTCTCCATCTAAACCTTTCACATTATGGCAGTCCCAGTCGATGTTTGGAAAGTTAAAATCCCCTACCATAACTACCCTATTACTCTTACAGTATTTTGATTCATCTGGCCCATTAATATTCCATTTCTGTTCACTGAAATTAGACATCCTGTAGTTAAATATTTGTACATTTGATTGACCTGTGCACTTTCCAGAAACTATTTGAAACTTGATGTTGTTATGATCACTATTTGCCAAATGTTGCCTCGCTGAAACATGCTTCATTTCAATCTCCAGAATTATACCCCGCATGGTTTCTTTCTA
The DNA here is from genome assembly GCF_047496795.1 of Chiloscyllium punctatum. Lineage (NCBI taxonomy): Eukaryota > Metazoa > Chordata > Chondrichthyes > Orectolobiformes > Hemiscylliidae > Chiloscyllium > Chiloscyllium punctatum. The sequence continues at coordinate 45,460,440 of NC_092775.1, read as the reverse complement.
AGATGCAAATACACTTATATAGCAGCCTCCTCGCTGCTAAAACACATTGCCAATTTGGCCAAACACAAGGGGTGCTGAAAACTCTGAAGTCACAAAACTGAGAAACCAGGCACAAACAGCAACTAGGTGCTAAAGATATTAACGTAGTGCAAAGGACATTACTGTCAAATGTCATCCTGGATAGATGTACCTTATCAACAAAATGAAGCTGCATGTGAGTGTACAAGAGCTAGACTCTCAAACCTAAAATAATGGAACAAACATTAACAGGACAGTTATCAAGTAACAAAGCCATCCAACACATTGGTAGCCATTAAGCCATAGAAAAATCCAGAAGCTATGTGGAAGTAAGAAAATAAAAGAATCATTCTTGGAGGATGGCAGTAGGGTTGAAAAGAGAGGCTTCTTACAATTCAGTCAACCACTGAACTTTGTTGACATCTTAGGACATTGTTACAAAATTGGTCTACATTTAATATCACTTGGAGGATTTACATTTGGAAGGATTGTGGAAAATTGCTTTGTTTCAAGTTTTGTGGAGATACCTGAAGTGGTATCTTTAAACTAGGTCATTGGAAGTTCACTATAGGCGTAGGTAATATGTTTTGTCTGGTTCAGTTGGAAGAAAAGCTGCTAAGAATAATTTGATTGCTCACATTTCTGAAAGGAACATTCTCTTTTTGAATTCAGAGTGGAACCTATTTGTTCTTTTGAAAGAGTGATTGAAGAAACATCTCAAGATTTCATATCCTGAATAAGATGCATATATAGTATTTCAGGGAAAAGCATGCATTAGTGACTTGAGCAAATATGCCTGAACATCAAAGCAACAGACACCAGAAAATTCTAGACTTTATTCTTTTCATTTTGAGAATAACCTATCAACGATTGATTTTTAAAGAAAATCAGTCTGCCAATCATTGCAGAGAAATTGATTTTTTTCTTTCTCTTATCCTGAGTTTGTGCATTGTAGGGGAGCACAGGTGTTGCTTGTGTGTTTTGGATCTGTTTAGAGAGATAAGCATTTTTATTTCTACATTATTGTATATGTTAACCAGTTGTTGCATCTTGATTGAATAAATATCATTCAGATTATAAAACAATCACTGTTTAATAGAAAACCGTTGATCTTGTTGTTTAAAACCTTCTTTATATGGTATTTAATTATTTGCCTTGGTAACTTGGAAAAGTATTTTCATTTCATGTCGTGGGCTATGGAGTAGTGGAACTTGAACAACAAAGCACTCCTCCAGCCTCTGCACTATTTCCTTATTCTCCATTTCCAATTCTCCTATTATCATATATAATGGACTTACATTTGTTCTAATTGATCTTCTCCTGTTCACATACTGAAAGAAGCTTTTACAATTTGCTTTTATGTTTCTTGCTAGCTTACATTTGTATCTTCCTTTCCTTTTCTAAATCCATGCTGGGTTCTGAATTGCTTCCCATTATCAAGCCTCCTCTCACGATCACTTCCTTTGATCTAATGTAATCTTTACCTTATTTTGTTAACCATGATTGATTAATCTTTTACTTTGTGTATTTGCACCTTAGAGGAATGTATGTCATTGGCCATCGATGGCCAAGTCTTCAGTTGACTGGAGCCCATGCTCTGGAATTTTCTCCCAAAGGACCACAACACATAGGAGCAGAAATTGGCTATTCAGTCTATTGAGTATGCTTGGCTATTCATTGAGATCATGGCTGATCAAATAATCCTCAGCTGCAATTTCCTGCCTTTTCAGCATAACCCTTGATTCCCTTACTATTAAAAAATCTATCTATCTCAGCCTTGAATATACTCAATAACGTACCTCAACTGCTCGCTGTGGTAAGGAATTCTACAGATTCACAACTCACTGACAGAAGCATTTCCTCCTCATCTGTGTCTTAAATATGCAACCCTTAATTCTGAGATTATACCTTCTGGTCCCAGACTTTCCCATAAGAGGGAAAAAACATTTCCACATCTACTCTATCAAATCCTTCTTGTATGTGCCAATAAGGTAACCTCTCATTCTTCAGTAATCTAATGAGTACAGGCCCAAAGGATTTAGGGAGAAAGTAGGAACAGGTACTGATTGGATGAACAGCCTTGATCATGTTACATGGTAGAGCAATCTCAAAGGGGCCAATGTCCTACTCCTGCTCCTATATTCTACATTTCAATCTATACAATCTCTCCTCATAATTCATTCCCTCCAGACCTAGTATCAGCCTAGTGAATCTTCACTGAACTGTCTCCAGTCCAATACGTACTTCCTTAGATAAGTGGTCCAGAAATGCTCCTCAGTATTCCAGCTGTCTTCTAACTGCTTTGTAGAATTTTAATAAAACCTTCCTATCCTTTTTTTTTACTTTTTGAAATAAAGGCAAAATTCCATTTGGTTTCCACATTACCTGTTGAACTCCAAAACCTCTTAACTTCTTTATCTCTCTATGCTCTCTTGTGATACTTCCTAAAACTTATGTATAAATTTTGAACTCTCATACTAAACCTCAAGGTACCAAAAAATTATTTCAAAGAGTGGAAGTATTGGCAAAAAAGAAATGACTACTTCAGAATGCAATCCATTAAGTATTGGACAATATAAATCAATAAACGTTCGATTAGTTGAACAAGATATTCAACTTCAATGTGTGTTAGTTTGCCTCTCCACAGATTCTGTGATTTCATAAGAACATAAAATCTAGAAGCAGAAGCATTTTATATCATCATGTCTGATCTCACATTAGCCTCAACTCCACTTTCCTGCCCCCTCCTCATAATCCTTTGACCTCTGAATAATTAAAAATCTGTCTATTTTTCCTTAAATTTATTCAGTGTCTTGGTATCCAGTGTACTGGGGGTAGTGAATTTCACAGATTTATAATACTTCAAAAGAAGTAATTCCTCCTCATCACTTGTATTAAATCTGCCACCTTTTAGTCCAGAACTAAGATCTCTCACTCTACATTGACCCACAAAGGGAAACATCCATTCTGGGGTCTCCTTGTCTTGGGTTCTTGACTCACAAGCACCTAGCCTGGTGATCTTAAGTCACTTACATACATATCCCTTTGCAGCTTTAAGACTTCATCCCAATAACATACAGATGATGACATTTAATCATTGAACATGTACACAGTACAATTTGATAAATTAAGCCATATTAATTACACGAATGAGATACACTTTCACACCATCTCTTTGTTGCACTTTCACACCATCTCTTTGTTCAAGCTTTTGGTCACCTGCCCCAATGCTGCTTTATGAGATTTAATATCAGATTTTATTTCTAATAATCCTGTGATGCACATTGGATATCTTTTCATGTTAAAAGTGCGAAGTAAATACAAGCTGCTCATATCAATGAATTTTAACTTAATCTTTAGTTCCAATTAATTACTTTCATTTTTATATGTATGTAGATGCGAATTAGCTGCTTTATATTCTTAGTTACTGTTGCGTTTTTATTTTAAATACTTAACACCTCTTTACTCTTGTGCTGAATTCACAATCTCACCAAGTTCCTGTCATCATTCTGGATTAGTGGTGCTGGAAGAGCACAGCAGTTCAGGCAGCATCCAAGGAGCTTCAAAATCGACGTTTTGGGCAAAAGCCCTTCATCAGGAATAAAGGCAGTGAGCCTGAATCGTGGAGAGATAAGCTAGAGGAGGGTGGGTGTGGGGAGAAAGTAGCATAGAGTACAATGGGTGAGTAGGAGAGGGGATGAAGGTGATAGGTCAGGGATGAGAGGGTGGAGTGGATAGGTGGAAAAGGAGATAGGCAGGTAGGACAAGTCCAGACAAGTCATGGGGACAGTGCTGAGCTGGAAGTTTAGAACTAGGGTGAGGTGGGGGAACGAGAAATGAGGAAACTGTTGAAGTTCACATTGATGCCCTGGGGTTGAAGTGTTCCGAGGTGGAAGATGAGGCGTTCTTCCTCCAGGCGTCTGGTGGTGAAGGAGGCCCAGGACCTCCATGTCCTCAGCAGAGTGGGAGGGGGAGTTGAAATGTTGAGCCACGGGGCGGTGTGGTTGATTGGTGCGGGTGTCCCGGAGATGTTCCCTAAAACGCTCTGCTAGGAGGCGCCCAGTCTCCCCAATGTAGAGGAGACCACATCGGGAGCAACGGATATAATAAATGATATTAGTGGATGTGCAAGTAAAACTTTGATGGATGTGGAAGGCTCCTTTAGGGCCTTGGATAGAGGTGAGGGAGGAGGTGTGGGCGCAGGTTTTACAGTTCCTGCGGTGGCAGGGGAAAGTGCCAGGATGGGAGGGTGGGTTGTAGGGGGGCGTGGACCTGACCAGGTAGTCACGGAGGGAACGGTCTTTGCGGAATGCGGAAAGGGGTGGGGAGAGAAATATATCCCTGGTTGTGGGGTCTGTTTGGAGGTGGCGGAAATGTCGGTGGATGATTTGGTTTATGCAAAGGTTTGTAGGGTGGAAGGTGCGCACCAGGGGCGTTCTATCCTTGTTATGGTTGGAGGGGTGGGGTCTGAGGGCGGAGGTGCGGGATGTGGACAAGATGCATTGGAGGGCATCTTTAACCACGTGGAAAGGGAAATTGCAGTCTCTAAAGAAGGAGGCCATCTGGTGTGTTCTGTGGTGGAACTGGTCCTCCTGGGAACAGATCCGGTGGAGGCGGAGGAATTGGGAATACGGGATGGCATTTTTGCAAGAGGTAGGTGGGAAGAGGTGTAATCCAGGTAGCTGTGGGAGTCAGTGGGTTTGTAAAAAATGTCAGTGTCAAGTCGGTTGTCATTAATGCAGATGGAGAGGTTTCAGGAAGGGGAGGGAGGTGTCAGAGATGGTCCAGGTAAATTTAAGGTCAGGGTGGAATGTGTTGGTGAAGTTGATGAATTGCTCAACCTCCTCACGGGAGCACGAGGTGGCACCAATGCAGTCATCAATGTAGCAGAGGAAAAGGTGGAGAGGGGTGCCGGTGTAATTACGGAAGATCAACTGCTCTATGTAGCCAACAAAGAGACAGGCATAGCTAGGGCCCATACGTGTGCCCATGGCTACCCCTTTGGTCTGGAGGAAGTGGGAGGATTCAAAGGAGAAATTGTTAAGGGTGAGGACCAGTTCGGCCAAACGAATGAGAGTGTCGGTGGAAGGGTACTGTTGGAGACGTCTGGAGGGGAAAAAATGGAGGGCTTGGAGGCCCTGGTCATGGCGGATGGAGATGTAGAGGGGTTGGATATCCATGGTGAAGATGAGGCATTGGGGACCAGGGAAACGAACGTCTTGGAGGAGGTGGAGGGCGTGGGTGGTGTCTCGAACGTATGTGGGGAGTTCCTGGACTAGGGGGGATAGGACAGTGTCGAGGTAGGTAGAGATAAGTTCAGTGGGGCAGGAGCATGCTGAGACAATGGGTCGGCCAGGGTGGTCAGGCTTGTGGATCTTTGGAAGGAGGTAGAACCGGGCAGTGCAGGGTTCCCGGACTATGAGGTTGGAAGCTGTGGGTGGGAGATCTCCTGAGGTGATGAGGTTCTGTATGGTCTGGGAGATGATGGTTTGGTGATGGGGGGTGGGGTCATGGTCGAGGGGGCAGTAGGAAGAGGTGTCCTCGAGTTGACGTTTGGCTTCAGCGGTGTAGAGGTCAGTGCGCCAGACTACCACTGCACCCCCTTTATCCGCTGGCTTGATGGTGAGGTTGGGACTGGAACAGAGGGATTGGAGGGCAGCGCGTTGTGAGGGTGAGAGGTTGGAGTGGGGGAGGGAGGTAAACAGGTTGAGGCGGTTAATGTCCCGGCGGCAGTTGGAAATGAAGAGGTCGAGGGTAGGTAATAGGCCAGCGCGGGGTGTCCAGGTGGATGCAGTGTGTTGGATGTGGGCGAAGGGGTCCTCGGAAGATGGGCGGAAGTCCTGATTGTGAAAGTAAGCTCGGAGGCGGAGGCGACGGAAGAATTGTTCAATGTCACAGCGTGTATTAAATTCATTGATGCGTGGACGGAGGGGGATGAAGGTGAGTCCTTTGCTGAGGACTGATCTTTCATCCTCCCTGCGGAGGAGGTCTGGGGGGATGGTGAAAACTCGGCAGGGCTGAGAGCTGGGATCTGGTGTGGGTGTAGAGCTGGGAGTGGGGGCGGAACCTGTAACTGGAGTGGGTGTGATGGTGGGGGAATGGGGGTGGAGTCATGAGCAGGGGTAGTGTTCCCCTCGGGGTTCTGGGGTGTGGGGATAGTGACAATGGGGTCTGTGGGGAGCGTGTCAGCAGAATGCAGGTGAGTGGCGCTGGTGGGGGTGGAAGTGGTGGTGACCACGGCAGTAGGGGTGGCGGACATCACTGAGCATGTGGCATCAGTGATGATGTGAGGGGCGGAAGTGATGTCACGTGTGATGCATGAGGAATTGTGAGGGGTGTAAGTGGTTGTGGGAGTGGCCATGATGGGGGCGAAAATGACATCATCAATCAGCGTGGGGGTGGCAGCTGCATCAGCCGCATGGCTAATGGCGGAATAGATTCCAAGGCCAAGGGAATCTTCTGGAATGTTTGAGGAGCGCTGGTTATGGAGGTGGGTAGATAAAAGTTTGTTGTACTTACAGTTTTTGATGTTTGAGATGGAATTGAAATACAGTTTGTTGAGAGTATGAATTCTCCTGAGGATGTAGTACAGGGTGGGTCCTTTGCAATTCTGAGAGAGTGTGGCCCTCAGCTGAGGCAGGGCTGACTGTAGAGAGGTTAGGTGCCGGCGCATTGCTGCAGGCGTTGAGCGGAGGATCTTGAAGGAGAACTGTTGCTGGTGTTTTTGAATCTGTAGTCTGTACTGTTTGTCCTGTTCGGGTCTGAACTCTGCTGGTTTAAAGGTGGTCCAGAGTCCACGTGGGATGAGTTGGTTATGGAGGCAGGCACTGAGGAAGCAAATGTGGCTGTGGTAGCGAGTTTGTTTCACGACATGGTTGAAGAGCTTCAGGGCAGAGTAAATGACCTGGGAGTTGCAGTGGGAGAGGATTCTTGTATGATTCTTGTAGAGAGAGGAGGAAAACTTCTTCAAGGCAGGCATCCTTGCAAGAGGATTTCTCTACATTGGGGAAACTGGGCGCCTCCTAGCAGAGCGCTTGAGGGAACATCTCCGGGACACCCGCACCAATCAACCACACCTACCCGTGGCCCAACATTTCAACTCCCCCTCCCACTCTGCGGAGGACATGGAGGGTCCTGGGCATCCTTCACCACCGCTCCCTCACCACCAGATGCTTCGAGGAAGAATGCCTCATCTTCCGCCTTGGAACATTTCAACCCCAGGGCATCAATGTGGACTTCAACAGTTTCCTCATTTCCCCTTCCCCCACCTCACCCTAGTTCTAAACTTCCAGCTCAGCACTGTCCCCATGACTTGTCCGGACTTGTCCTACCTGCCTATCTCCTTTTCCACCTATCCACTCCACCCTCTCCTCCCTGACCTATCACCTTCATCCCCTCCCCCCCCTCACCCATTGTACTCTATGCTACTTTCTCCCCACACCCACCCTCCTCTAGCTTATCTCTCCACGCTTCAGGCTCACTGCCTTTATTCCTGATGAAGGGCTTTTGCCCGAAACGTCGATTTTGAAGCTCCTTGGATGCTGCCTGAGCTGCTGTGCTCTTCCAGCACCACTAATCCCGAATCTGGTGTCCAGCATTTGCAGTCATTGTTTTTACCTCAAATTCCTGTCATCAGTCCATTCAGTAGATTTTTCCAACTCTTCTGCTGACAGCTCTGGAGCAGTTTTCCTGACGCTCCCCTTGCCATTTCTTTCATTCTTTGGAAGATCTGCTCAAAATTGACTTTCTGATTGTATCTTCAACAGGATCTCCCAAACCCTGTGAGGCTTAGCCTGTCTTTTGTTCATACATTTATCAAACAATTCTTATTGGTGCTTTTCTTGCTGTTGGAGAATTGATACAGAAAGAAATATCAAAAAATGTATAAACTCAATCTTATTCATTTGCTTTCAGCACTGAATAAGCAATTTCATTTGTAATTTCCTTGTGATTTTGAGATATAAGTCCTCAGTTTATTTTTGAGTGTTCCATAGTCTCACTTTATGTACTATTAATGCCCATAAAATGTGCTATACTAAGTTTTCATCACATGTAGACAGGATGGTTAAAGATGGCATTTAGCATGATTGCCTTCATTGCTCAGACCTTCAATGTAGGTGTTCAGACGTTATGTTGCAGTTGTACAGAACGTTGGTGAGGCCTCTTCTGGAGTACTGTGTGCAGTTCTGGTAGCCTTTTTATAGGAAAGATAATATTAAGCTGGACAGGGTTTAGAAAAGATTTACCAGGCTGTTGCCAGGGATGGAGGGTTAGAGTCATGCTGGGCGGCTAGATAGGCTGGAATTTTTTGCCCTGGAGGATCAGAAGTTGAGGGGTGACCTTAGAGAGACTTGTAAAATCATGAGCAGTATAGATAAGATGAATGGTAGGATTCTTTTCTCCAGGGCAGAGGTTTCCATGACTAGGAGGCATATTTTTATGGTGAGAGAAGTAAGATTTTAAAAAAGACATGAGTTTTGTGTATGGAATGAACTTCCAGAAGACATGATGGATGTGGGTACAGTTAAAATGTTTCAAAGACGTTTGGATTAGTACGTGATTAAGAAATATTTGGGCCAAATGCAGGCAGGTGAGACTAGTTTAGTTTGGAATCATGGTCAGCATGGATCGTTTGGACTGAAGGGTCTGTTTCACGATGTATGACTCTGTGACTCTCTGACTAAGACCCTATAAAGATTCACTTTCTTCCATGAGACTGAAACCCATTTGAGGTGAATACTTTTAAGCCAATTGACATGCTGATTGTTTTTGTGTTTTGATTAGTTTGAAAGACCAGTCTAAAATGCTTTCAATTAATTTAAAGGCAGTATCTTTCTGTGTAAAATTTTTCTTCATTTTTCCTGTCTATTAAATTGTGAATATTTCCAACTATTTGCAATCTTAAATTATAGTCTGAGCTCTGTCTAGCATTTTAAGTGAATCACACATTTTCCTCAACGTCATCAAATGGGGGTGGGGGGGGGAGGGGTTCAAAGAACGTCATCTTTGTTTTCTTTAAAAGCCATAATTTAACTAATTTATATCTCCAGCTTTTGGTTCCAAAGGTTTATTTCATATTTCGGTCTCTGATCTTAGAGTATAATTAGATTTCAATTTTTAATGTTGCCTTTTCACTTATTGGTTGGACCCTAGGCTTTCATGCTCAGTGAAAAGTCCATGTGCAGTTAATTGACCCTGCATGCTTCTTCTGCTTTTGATGATGTGGACATGAGCATTGCCCCTGCTGTCATTTCAGGCAAAGTACTCTTTAATAGTCTCTTCCATTTTCTGCATTGCCTTCTGTTCCTCTCTAATGCTGCAATTAAACTACCATTAGGAAAATTATTATCAATAATTCTACTTCAGTTCACAAATGCTTGGTTTAAAATTTACAACTTTAAATTCCTTCCTTTCCCTGGCTACCCTCTTGCTCCTTATATATATATATAGATAAAACATCTTGGGATTTTCTTTAATTCTGTTTGCCAAAGATATTTCATGGCCCTTTTTAGCACTCCTAACTCTTTGCTTGAGTTCTTGCCTGCTACCTTTATGTTCTTCAAGGCTCTGTCTGTCTTCTGTTTTCTAAACTGAATTAAGTATGCGTCCTTTTTCATTTTAACAAAACTCTCAACTTCTCTTGTTATTCAAGGTTCCTGAATCTTTCCATTCTTATCCTTTATTTCCACACTAATTTAAACCTTGCCAAGTAGCACCAGTAAATCTCTCTGCCAGGATGTTGGTGCCCCTCCACTTCAGGTGCAACCCGTCATTCTTGCACAAGTCCCACCTGCCCCAGAAGACATTCCAATGATCCACATGGATAAAAGTAAATTACTGCGGATGCTGCAATCAGAAACCAAAAGAGAAAATGCTGGAAAATCTCAGCGGGTCTGGCAGCATCTGTAAGGTGAGAAAAGAGCTGACGTTTCAAGTCTAAGTGACCCTTTGTCAAAGCTAGAAAAAGGGAGAAATAGGGAGGCATTTATACTAGGCTGAGAAAAGGCGAGTCATGGCTCCAGAAGCAAAGGTAGCAATAAAGAGGTGATAATGACAGTGCATAGAGAGATTATAGAGAGATAGGATCTGTGAATGACCAAGGCTAAAGCCAGTGCTATGTGACAAAATATGAGGGGGATGGGTGAAGCAGAGGCAAAATGGAAAACAGGGGAGAAGGGTAGCAAAGGGGTAAGAGGAGAGGAAAAAGGTGATGAGAGTGAGGAGTGAGAGAAAGAGAGGCAATCAAGAAATAAGAGGAACAGAACAGTAAAAACATTTTAAAAAGATAAATAAAATAAATGAAATAAAATTACGGAGCAGAATGAAAACAGAGGGAGCGAGATGGGATAATCATCTGAAGTTGTTGAATTCAGTGTTGAGACCTAGTCGGCACCTCTCCCATCACACACGGCATCAATCGCAGAAGGTGCAACACCTGCCCCTTTCCCTCTTCCATGCTCACCATCCAAGGCCCCAGATTAAGCAGCGTTTCACTTGTACCTCTTTCAATTTGGTCTATTGCATTCGTTGCTCCCAATGTGGACTCCTCTATATTCGGAGAGACAAAACGCCGACTGGGTGATCGCTTTGCTGAGCACTTTCGGTCTGTACGCAATCAGGTCCCGGACCTGCCCATGGCTTCCCACTTTAACACACAATCCTGCTCCCATGCCCACATGTCTGTCCTTGGCCTGCTGCAATGTTCCAGTGAAGCTCAACACAAACTGGAGGAATAGCATCTCATCTTCCGACTAGGCACGTTACAGTCTGCTGGTCTTTATATTGAATTCAACAACTTCAGGTGAATATCCCATCTCGACCCCTCTGTTTTCATTCTGCTCCGTAATTTTATTTCATTGATTTTTTTTATTTGTTTTTCACTGTTCTGTACCTCTTATTTCTTGATTGTCTCTCTTTCTCTCACTCCCACTCTCTCATCACCTTTTCCCTCACCTCTTCCCCCTTTACTACCAATGTTTTCCATTTTGCAACTGCTTCACCCATTCCCCCCCCCCCCCCCCCCCGCCATTGTCCACATATTTTGTCACATAACACTGGCTTCAGTTTGGTCATTCACAGCTCTTAATCTCCCTATAATCTCTGTATGCATTGTCATTATCACCTCTTTATTGCTACCTTTGCTTCTGGAGCCATGACTCACCTTCTCTCAGCCTAGTATAAATATCTCCCTATTTCTCCCTTTTTTTTAGCTTTGACAAAGGGTCAGTTAGACTCGAAACGTCAGCTCTTTTCTCTCCTTACAGATGCTGCCAGACCTGCTGAGATTTTCCAGCATTTTCTCTTTTAGCCAATGATCCACATACCTGAAGCTCTGCCTCCCTCCCTAGCTGTTTAGCCACATGTTTAACTGTACTATCTTCCTATCCCTCACCTCACTGACATGTGTCAAAGGAAGTAATCCCAAGATTACAACCCTACAGGTCTAGTTTTTCAACTTCCGGCCTAACACCCCTTGCAAGACTCATATCTCTTTCTGCCTGTGTTATTGATACCAATGTGGACCATGACCTCTGGCTGCTTAGCCCTTCTACCTTTAGAATATCGTTGGCACCAGGGAGGCAACACACCATCCTGGAGTCTTACTTGCAGCCACAGAAACACTAATCTGTACCCCAGACTATAGACTCAGTAAAAGTGAGGACTGCAGATGCTGGAAATCAGAGTCTAGATTAGAGTGGTGCTGGAATAGCACAGGAGGTCAGGCAGCATCCAAGGAGTAGGAAAATCGATGTTTCGGGCAAAAGCCCTTCATCCTGAGCAGCCAAGCCTAGATCACTTTTTGGGTTGTGATGTCACCTTCAAAGCTCTGATACTAGATTCACTCTGACTGACCCTGCTCATCAGGTATTTATCCTGCTATTCATCCTCAGATCTGTTCTGACTAACCCCATTCATCAGGTGTTTATCCTGCTACTGCTGTTCACCCCCAGGGTGTGCTGTGTTGCTGCTCAGACTGGACCACAGGTGACATTAGAAGTGTTAACTGTAGGTCACAATTCATGACAAGAATCCAATTTTCATTGGCTGCAGAAGGGCATTGATGTGATGACCTCTCATCTTAAACAGTAAGTGTTTGCCACTGTGCTCTTATATGTAATGCTGCCTTTCTTGGGTGATGTGGGTGTTGGGTGGACAGGGTATCATTACTGATATGACACTTACAATTTCCTAGAGTTTTGCTTGTGCTGCTTACATTGAAATAAAGTCCTTTACGTCAAAGCTTTATGTAATGGTTTCCATGGCCCTTATTCTCAGAGCCCTCCAGTGAATGGAGGAAAATGTTAAATTGACATTTGTGTGTGATGTGAATGCTGAAACTCTTCACATTACAGAAGATTTGCTCTGTCTCTGATATTACCCACACGGGTTCATTGGAACCTTCAGCCATAGAAGGATTCAACAGAATGAATCCAGCTGCTCCCAGCTATCCGTGGAATTAACTAACATCCCTGTTCCCAGGAACTATTCCCATAATTTATTTTATGCACTTTCTCTGAAGCCTTTGCATCTTTCATAAAGTGTTATAAAGAACTAGACAGAATACTTCAGAGTCTTAGAAAGGTTCCTCATACTTTTCTTGCATTTGTACTGTGTTCTCCTTTACATAAAGCACTTTCCCTGGATTCCAAGATCACCTAAGAAATATGTATTTTCTGCCAATGCTTGAGTCTCTTTATGATTTAAACGTATTCAGTAATTTCTTTATAAACTCAAGGGAATAAAAAAATTTACTCAACTTGTCTTCATAATTTAATCTTTTAGCCGGGTATAATCCTGGAGATTTGACACAGTCCTGACCCTAAAGTTAGTAACTTTCCTGAGGGTATAGTGCCCAAAAGAAATGAAGCATCACTTCCTCACTTATATTCAAGTTGGGATAAAGGTTCACATCCATACTTTGTACCTATACACTAACTTTATTGATGTATTTACTTTAACACCAAAACTCACTTTGCTTCTCTATCTCTTTGAATCTCTCATGCTTAGGAAAATATTCTAATTTCTATTTCACAAATCATTACTACATAGTGTGGTATACTGCTGTTAATTTTATTGTTCTCAAAGAATATTGTATTATTGAGAAGGTGAGATTTGATTGCATCTGAAACACTGCAGATAAAGTTGCTGTCTATAAAATAGAGCACTTCAGGCAGAATCCTTTAAGCAGCAGCAATGAGAAGCAGATTAACATTGTGCTCAAAGATTCTCCAAACTCAGTGTTGCTGGGTATTTCTTCTGATCTCAGCTGAAAAAGAAATATTCAATGCAGTATGATTTGGAGAATTTTGTCTGAGCAGAGGAAGACAGGACACACTGCATTTCTTTGGCACTTCTGCAGTATACTAAGTTAAAAGTGTAGTGTTTCACTGAGTGAATGAAAGGGTAAGTGGAAGGATGAATGTGTTCGTATCCACGTGCAGTCTCCATCCTTCCAGGCTAGTCTAGTACAGTGTATTGCACTCATGTCATGTATTTAATCTTCCACAGTGTTCACCTCTGCCAAACCTCTGTGTTTTTTATGCTCAATTCTGTACAGCTCTGGTTGGGAAATGGAAGGAGATAGCTTTGTTGAACCCATGCCATTGATATCCATCATCCAGATTGCCTGACTAGTCAGGAAGGATAGGGGAGATGATGCATTGATTCAGTCAGAAGAAGGATTTCTAATCAAAGGAACCAGGATATAGGTTACAATGGTTCACCATTCAGTGTTTCCCAGGTTTGTTCACTTTTAATTGGGAGCTGGTTCTGCAAGATGGTATCCCTGATGAAGGGCTTTTGCCCGAAACATTGATTTTCCTGCTCCTCGGATGCTGTCTGAACTGCTGTGCTTTTCCAGCGCCACTCTAATCTAGAATCTGGTTTCCAGCATCTTTAGTCATTGTTTTTACCTACCTGATCCTTTACAATGCCAAGTCCCACACTATGCATTCCCAATAACCTCCTGCATAGTACTCTTGAGGACACCACACCTTGCAGCTTCACGGATTAATCTCTCCGTTGGAACCTCCTCAGTTCTCCATCTAAATAGACAATGCTCTCACTCACTTTCATCTCTGTAACATCTAATAACCATGCTTCAAATCACCATCCACAAATATTATTCTGCATTCCTCTCTCCACAATCTATGTCTCACATTCAGAACTCTCTGGTTTGTCTCCTTGCGTGATAAGAGAACACAGCACTCAAGAGGAAGGCTGTGGGTATGGGGTGGGAGGATGTGGTGATGGAGTCAATTCTTTGCCTGTAAATGCTGTTATGTGGATTTCTAGCATCCTTCCAGGTGGACCCCAGCGTTTATCCTCCCTTCCCTGTGGTAGGGCATGTGGCCCAGAAGAAAGCAACTGGTGTTGTGCTTCCCCTGTTGCTTCTGGTGGTGTAGCTTCTCCCTTTGTATCTCAGAGGTAGAAGATGGACTGCATAAACTATTTGATTTGGATTGATTTGACAGTGGACAGTATTGCTTTGTGTGCTATCCAGACAAATCATACCTTACGTAAGTACATCAGAGTAATCGAACAGAATGTAGGATATAGTGTTGTAGCTGCAGAGAAGGTACAGAGAAAGATCAACTATAATATATGAGTGGCCCATTCATGGTTCTGATAACAGTGGGGAAGAAGCTGTTTTTGAATCTGTTGGTGTGTATGCCTTTGTCAGGGTGAAGACAGGCAGCAGGGAAATGTAGATAAAAGTGAAATGCTGGCCAGATGAACAAGTTGACGTTCATCTGTTAGCAGTGAAAGCAGACTCTGGGAGAAGTGTTAGAACTCCAGCCTCTTGCTCGGTCATAGCTGGAGCTCTTCAATGTGACGAATTGTAGTTGTCCTAGCTTGTCGATACCACTGGAGAATTCTTTCCTATAACCACTTGCTTTAGTGATGCTACTGGGTTGCTGACAGTTTGGGAAACAGGGGCCCTGATGTTAAAGACATAACTGAGAATTAAAACTGTTCTTAACGATCTATTTAAATATCTAAAATGCTTACTCAGCAACTGCAATCATGCTTCCATCTCAACCTGACATTTCAGCAACAGCTTCCCCTAGCCTCAAAACCTTGCAGATGGTGAAGTTGGCCAATAGCAGTCATGCAAAATGAAAGAGTAGTGAATCAGCACAACAGTTTCTCACGGCTTTTTTTTGTTGTTGTTGATTTGCTTATCAGTCCATTTTGTAGGACCGCTCCAATTACATTCCCACAATATTAATTTCTGATCACAAAATTGTCCTACTGTTATCACTTCAAGTTATGCCATTATGATTAGATTTTGCTCAGGATAGTTATATGCTAAATGTAATACATATGGACGAGAAAGTTGACTACATTATATAAGATAATATGTAAGGAAGAGCAAAAATATACAGTAATGATACTGTGCAGCATACCCTCTTTAACACAGTTTACAACATTTGTAACACCACATTTCCTTCTGGTGTCTGTAGACAAATTTTGTTTCCCAATTAGGCCTGAATTTGCTGAAGAATTGCACTATACTAATTGCACATCAATGAAAAATGTCATTGTGTTGCAGGAATTCGAGAAAATTATGCTCTGTGATTTAAACCGTAACATATAGACATGCAACAATTTGTTAAGCTTCCCATTTACTGCCACCGAAACCCTTGATTGAACAGCTCGTTATCATATTTCTTCCCCATTAAAATCAATGGGAAAATCCAAATGGATTAACTCAACACCACTGTGACTCCCTCAGCTATTTAAATCAATGTGAAATGGGTTGCTGAGCTCAGTGCATTCGGCATAATTACAGAAATAATAATTTATGGTTTAAATTAAAACATAATTGTACTGCCCTCATTTGGTTCCTCTTTTTAATTCAGTGGGGCCATTCTGAGTGTCAGTGGTCACTGATGTGAAGTGCAGAGTGTTAGAAACTACACATATCTGGCACAAATGGACTGCAGATCATAATCTTAAAGTATCATTTGAATGTGATTGGTTAGTCTTTTGAATTGTTAAACCACATTTGTGAACGTGTTCATTAGTGATCACAAACTGTTCATTTACATCTTATTAATATCTAAGCACTAAATCAGATACATTGGAATATTAGAGACTGCTTGAACAATGGAAGACGAAAAGGCTTTGATTTTTATGTATTGTTTGAATAATTGGTAAGAGGAATAGGTCAAGGGTGAGGATAAGTCAACAAACCATTGAAAAGAGACAGATATTAAACAGACTCTGAAATAAATCAGCTACCTAAATTTCTGTTTGCTACAACCATCAATTCAATCTTCAAATAATTGTTTTAGCTACTCCTGGGCCTGACCCAGTGGGCCTGAGCATGGCAGTGAGAGCATCCAGAGGAGACCACGCAGACATGGAGAGAACATGCATACTCCACACAGTCACCCAAGGCTGGGATCGAATCCAGGTCCATGGTACTGTGAGGCAGTGATGCTAAACACAGCCACCCAAGTGTCCTGAAATGCCCCTGGTTTTAGGGGATGGGAGACATCCCCTAACACTCTGTTTAGCATAAAACCATCTCAGTGTGGTAGCATTACCTACTGGAAAACCTTCAATAATTGTAAATGATAACATTTATTGAACAACAACAAAAGCAAAGAAAAACCAAAAACACTGCATTTATTGCAGGGAATAAGCAGGGACCATTTGCATTTTGATCAACAACAAAATTTCACTCAATGAATGTTCACTGCACTTAGGCCTCACCTACCAGTACTGGCAATCAGTTAAGTCCCATCTGGCTTGCTGCATCTGATACTGCAGTACTGTACCATACGGTAGGTGATATTCTTCCTACTTTATTTTTCTGTTTAGAGACATTGCTGCTACTCTCCCAGCTTTTCAGAATCCATCATATCCCCTCAATGCCTGCTCCAGTTCTGCAGAGCATAGCATATTAGTATTAAGCAACACCCTCTACCTGGAGTGGACTGCAAGATCCCCCCAAATTTTCATGCTCCTTTCTTCCTTGCACTATCTGTTGACTGCACTAGTTCTGAACTTGCATAAGTTCTGACTTAACTCTTTTAACTAAATCTTCAATCTCCAATATCTGAACCCCTGCCCTATAGCATTGCCATGACAACCTTGGTCATGCACTTTCACCCTTCTCCCTCAAAGCCAGACAGGTGGTGACTGTCATTAACCCACCTTTCCATTGGAACTATATCTTCCAATGCACAGTCATCTCCCATCCTCATATGGTGAGTTGCCCCCTGTCTCAATCATTGGCCTGTCTGCATCCCGGTATGTCACATCCAAACCCTCCCACTGACTTCTTCAGTTTCCATATGTTGGCACATGATAACTTCCTTACCTTTCAGTGAGTAGATCTCCCAGACTTATCATGCCAATATATTTGTCTATCCTTTCTTTCTGTGATATCTTTCACCTCTTCTTTAACACACAGAAATAAGTTTACTGAGTACTGACCAGCTTCCTCCTCCATCCACAGAAGTACTGTTACCCAATAAGGGCGGCACGGTGGCACAGTGGTTAGCACCGCTGCATCACAGTGCCAGAGACCCGGGTTCAATTCCCGCCTCTAGCAACTGTCTGTGTGGACTTTGTACACTCTCCCTGTGTCTGCGTCGGTTTCCTCCCACAGTCCAAACGTGTGCAGGTTAGGTGAATTGCCCATAGTGTTAGGTGAAGGGGTAAATGTAGGGGAATGGGTCTGGGTGGGTTGCTCTTCGGAGGGTCGGTGTGGACTTGTTGGGCCAAAGGGCCTGTTTCCACACGATAAGTAATCTTAAAAAAAATCTACTCAGTTGGAGGAAGGTTGATTTATCGATGCAGACAGGATACTGATTGAGACAGGGGGCAACTCACCATATGAGGATGGGAGATGACTGTATTATTGGAGGATATAGTTCCAGGAAAGGAGGAGAGTATTAGTCACTGGGGACTTAATAGTTAGAGGGCCAGATAGAAGGTTTGTTGTGAACAAATGGGACTCACGGTTGGTGTGTTCCCTCCTAGGTGCCAGGGTCCGTGATGTCTCGGATCATATATTTGGGCCCTGAAGGGAAAGGATGACCAGCCTCAAGTCATGTTCCGTGTAGGTACCAATGACATAGGTAGAAAGAGGGTTAGGGATGTAAGGCAGGATTTCAGGGAGCTAGGGTGGAAGCTGAGAGCTAGAACAAACAGAGTTGTTATCTCTGGTTTGTTACCCATGCCACATGATATCGAGGTAAGGAATAGGGAGAGATATCAGCTGAAAATGTGGCTGCAAGGATGGTGTAGGAGGGAGGGTTTCAGGTACTTGGATAATTGGGGCTCAATTATGGCATGCATTGCGGCACGGTGGCTCAGTGGTTAGCACTGCTGCCTCACAGCACCAGGGTCCCAGGTTCGATTCCAGCCTCAGGCGACTGTCTGTGTGGAGTTTGCACATTCTCCTCCGGGTTTCCTCCGGGTGCTCCAGTTTCCTCCCACAGTCCAAAGATGTGCAGGTTAGGTGAAGTGGCCATGCTGAATTGCCCATAGTTTTAGATACATTAGTCAGAGGGAAATGGGTCTGGGTGGGTTACTCTTCCGAGGGTCGGTGTGGACTGGTTGGGCCGAAGGGCCTGTTTACACACTGTAGGGAATCTAATCTAATCTGTCATCCTGGGGAAGGTGGGTCCTGTACAGACAGGACGGTCTTCACTTGAACCAGAGGGTTACTAATATCCTGGGTGGGAAATTTGCTGGTGCTATTCAGGTGGGTTTAAACTAGCTCAGCAGGGGGATGGGAACCGGAGGTGTAGCTGCAGTGCACAGGAGGATGAGAGTAGAGAGGACAGGGACAGGACTTCACGGTCACAGGAATGTGCTGGCAGACAGCAAGCTGGTTTGGAGTGTGTCTACTTCAACTCTAGAAGTATCTGAAATAAGGTAGAACTTGCAGCATGGATAGGCACCTGGGACTTCAACGTTGTGGCTATTTTGGAGACATGGATAGAGCAGGGTGAGGAATGGATGTTGCAAGTTCCAGGGTTCAGATCTTTCATTAAGAACAGGCAAGGCGGTAAAAGAGGGGGAGGTGTGGCTTTGTTAGTCAAGGATAGTATAACGGTAGCTGACAGAACTTTTGACGATCACTGGTCTACTGAGGTATTGTGGGCTGAGGTTAGAAACAGGAGAGGAGAGGTCACACTGCTTGGAGTTTTTTATAGGCCTCCGCAGAGTTCGAGGGAGGTGGAAGAGAGGATTGGCAAAATTATTCTGGGTAGGAGTAAAAGGAACAGGGTGGTCATTATGGGGGACTTTAACTCCCCAACATTGACTGGAAATGCTATAACTCTAGTACGTTGGATGGTTCAGTTTTTGTCCAATGTGTACAGGAGGGTTTCCCGATACAGTATGTCAAAGGGCCGACAAGAGGGGAGGCCACACTGGATCTGGTGCTAGGTAATGAACCAGGCCAGGTGTTTGATTTAGTTGTAGGTGAGCAGTTTGGACAGTGTGACCATAATTCAGTTACGTTTAGTTTAGCGATGGAAAGGGGTGCCACAGGTCAAGAGTTATCGATGGGGCAAGGGTAATTATAATGCAATTAAGCAAGAATTAGGATGCATAGAATGGAGTACCAAAATGCAGGGAATGCAGACAATGGAAATGTGGAGCTGGTTTAAGGAACAGACATTGCGTGTCCTTGATAGATATGTCCCTGTCATGCAGGGAGGAAGCGATAAGGTAAGGGAACCGTGGTTTACTACAGAAATTGCATCTCTTGTTAAGTGGAAGTAGGAGGCTTATGTGATGGTGAGGCAAGATGGTTCAGATGTGGCGTTGGAGAGTTACAGATCAGCTAGGAAGGATTTAAAGAGAGAGTTAAGAAGAGCAAAGAGAGGTCACGAGCAGTCTTTAGCAAATAGAATAAAGGAGAACCTTAAAGCTTTCTATAGGTATGTGAGGAATAAAAGGATGCCTAGGGTGGGAGTACGCCAGTCAAAGACAGAAGTGGGATGTTGTGTGCAGACCCTGTGGAGATCGGAGATGTGCTAAATGAACATTTCTCATCGGTTTTCACTCAGGAAAAGGAGAATATTGTAGAGGAGAAGATTGAGGTATGAGATATTAGACTAGAAAGGATCAAGGTTAGTTACGTACAGGTGTTATCAATTCCAGAAGGAATGAAAGTAGACAGGTCCCCTGGGCTGGATGGGATTTATCCGAGGATTCTCTGGGCAGCTAGGGAGGAGATAGCAGAGCCTTCGGTTTTGATATGTGAGTCGTCATTGTCTACAGGTTTAGTACCAGAAGACAGGAAGATTGCAAATGTTGGGCAGGAGAGATGGCACAGGTAATTATAGACCAATGAGTCTTACTTCTGTTGTAGGAAAGGATTTGGAGAGGATTATAAAAGATAAGATTTATAATCATCAAGCAAGCAACAATTTGATTTCAGATAGTCAGCGTGGTTTTGTCAAGGGCAGGTTGTGTCTCACAAACCTCATTGAGTCTTTGAGAAGGTGACCAAGCATGTATATGAGGGTAAGGCAGTTGACGCAGTATACATGGACTTCAGTAAAGCCTTTGATAAGGTTCCACATGGTAGGCTGTTGGAGAAAATGCAGAGGCATGGGATTGAGGGTGATTTAGCAGTTTGGATAAGAAACTGGCTTTCTGTAAGATGGGTGGTTGATGGAAAATATTCAGCCTGGAGTCCAGTTACTAATGGTGTGCCACAAGGATCTGTTTTGGGACCACTGCTGTTTGTCATTTTTATAAATGACTTAGACGCAGGCATTGAAGGATGGATTTCTAACTTTGCAGATGAAACTAAAGTAGATGGAGTAGTGGACAGTTTGGAAGAATGTTACAGGGTCCAGGTGGACTTGGATAAACTGCAGAATTGGGCTGAGAGGTGGCAAATGTGAGGTGATGCACTTAGGGAAGAATAACAGGAAGGCAGAGTACTGGGTCAATGGAATTATTCTTGGTAGTGTAGATGTGCAGAAGGATCTTGGAGTCCATGTGCATAGATCCCTGAAAGTTGCCGCCCAGGTGGATAGTGCTGTTAAGAAGACATACAGTGTGTTAGGTTTCATTGGTAGAGGGATTGAATTCCGGAGCTGCAATATCATGCTGCAACTATACAAAACGCTGGTGTGGCCACACTTGGAATATTGTGTACAGTTCTGATCGACATATTTCGGGGAGGAAGTGGAAGCATTGGAAAAGGTGCAGAGGAGTTATACCAGGATGTTGCCTGGTCTGGAGGGAAGGTCTTATGAGGAAAGGCTGAGAGACTTGGGTCAGTTCTCATTGGAAAGAAGAAGGCTAAAAGGGGATTTGATAGAGACATACAAGATGATCAGAGGATTAGATAGAGTAGACAGTGACAGTCCTTTTCCTGGGATGATGACATCAGCTTGTACGAGGGGGCATAACTACAAATTATGGGGTGATAGATTTAAGAAAGATGTCAGAGGCAAGTTCTTTACTCAGAGAATGGTAAGGGCGTGGAATGCCCTACTTGCCAATGTAGTTAACTCAGCCACATTAGGGAGTTTTAAACAATCCTTGGATAAGCACGTGGATGATGGTGGGATAGGGTAGGGGGACGAGCTGAGAATAGTTCACAGGTCGGCGCAATATCGAGGGCCAAAGGGCTTGTTCTGCACTGTATTGTTCTATGTTCTATGTTCAATCACAGCTGCTGACTCTTTCTTGTCCTGTCAAGAGTGGATTTAATTATCAAATGAGGACCTAAATGAGGACTGAAAGATCAAGATCAGACATTCCTGCCCTGAACTTGATCGGTTCAGAGGTAGGAAGGTGGTGGGGTCCTTGACACCACTGTCCATTCCAATGAAGTTGTCTTCCCACTGACTTCTTCCTCTGCGACTGGAAGCAAACACCCACTGTCATTGGCTGTGGTCTCTTTTGCATTTGGGATCTCTAATGTATTTGAGGTGATTGCTGTGTTGAACACTTCAATATCATCTGCAAGTGCGAGCCTGAGCTTTGTCACTTTCCACTTTTTAAATTCTCTGTTCCACAACCATTCATACCTTTCAATCCTCTGCCTCCTAAATGTTTGTATAAAGTTTCATACTTCATCTTCCTACTGAGCACTTTGACTTCAATAACATGAGAACGTTAACTCGTATGTAAAGCACCCATTTACTTTCTGGTCCTGGGTTCTGGTAGAGCTGGATGCTTCCAGGGTTGGGAGAGGGACATCTCTATTAGGGTCAGGGGTAGGACTCCCTTTGGTGAACTACTTCTGCAATTTATTGCATTAGATATTTGAGCCTGGTTCATCTTGCTCTGTTTCCATAGGTTAGTGAGCTCTCATCATAACAGCTATGTTCAATCACTTCTCTCAATTAATCATCCCCTGCTCTCAAGCTAACAACTTTACACCCACATTTTCTTTTCATGTCCATGTAATGTTTCTTTTTCATTTGCTCTGCTCCATTCTGAGTTGCTCATGTATATCACATTTTAATTCCAGCAAAGGGTTATGCTTGAAATATTAACTTCTCACTTCACTCCTCTAATTCTGTTCCTGAATCCCTGACCATTTCTAGAATTATCCAATTTAGCTTTAGATTTCCACCATCTGCTTCTAGTGTAAACACTGCTCCTTTAAAACTCTGAACTGACCTGACATTCAGATTGCCCAGCAGAAGTGCAAATCTCAGCCCTGAGGATACATAGGCAGAGTGTAATTGATTTGTCTCAGACGCTCTGATTACTTCACAGCTTTTCATTGATTTAACAAAATGTCAACAAACCCTTTCAAATGATGCATTAAAATCTAAAATCCATCTGTGGACAGAATTGAGAATAAATGTGTGAAAAGTAAAACTGAAAAAAGAAGTTACAACTTCAACAGTAATGTTGATTTCAAAAAGGTGTTATTCTCTGCTGTTCCTTTTGTCAAATATAAGTTAAGAAGAAAACAAACAAAGCTTCATTTGCATCGAGGAAGAAACAGAGATCAGATGCCTTTCAAACAAGAATAAATTTACTATTAATGTATGATGACCTCACACAACTCTCATCTGTGGATGACAAACCTTGCTTGGCTTTATTGTACCTGTTAATATAGCATTCTATAATTCTATAGGAATGCCTGATGAAGGGCTTATGCTTGAAACATCGACTCTCCTGCAGTTTGGATGCTGTCTGACCCGCTGTGCTTTCCCAGCGCCACATGTATTGACTTTGATTTCTAGCATCTGCAGTCCTCACTTTCCCCTCATCTTGTTCAGTGTCTGAGAAGAGTGTCCTTGCATTCGGTTTCACAGTGAAGCAGCCAGGGAAAGGTGTCCTCACAGTCAGTGTCATGGTGAATTCCTGCAGGGTCCGAAGGGACTCAATGTATAAAGATCTGGGCAACGGGGGAAAAAGGACACCCAATACCACTCTCGCCTTGATGGCCACCTTTGTGTGTGGCTGCATCAAGCTGTGCGTGGATCCCGGTACGCAAATACCAAGTGTCACTACGTACTGAGGTTCTACCTGTCCCCAGTGTTGCAAAGGATGGGCCTGGCCTTGCTGCTGCGGAACGCTCCAAGTAGTTATTCCATTCCGTATCACCTGTCCTTTGTGGAGAAATTGATGAAGAAAAACACCTTTGACCACAAGTCCATCAGGAAGTGGTCAGCACTTGGTGTCCTTGAGACCCTTCGGGAAAAGGAGAGGGCGGATCCTGTCGAGCAGTTCCCTGAGCAAACTGTCAAAGTCATTTGGCAGAATACCTCATCGCCAGAACTTTCCAACAAGCACCAAGACATGGCTTGGCTGGTGGTGAGAAGGGCTCTGCCTGTGAGATCCTTTATGCACGCCCGAACTCTCTGCCGCACCACAGGCAGCCCTCGAAGTGGCTGTGGAGGGGACGAGACTGTCACACACCTCCTTCTGGAATGTGCCTACACAAAGGAAGTCTGGAGAAGAATGCAATGGTGTTTGTTGAGGTCCCGAGCAGCTCCGTGATGCGGGACTCTGTGCTGTACAGTCTGTTCCCTGGGACACACACTGAGATGAACATCAACTGTGCCTGGAGGATCATCAACTCAGTCAAAGATGCTCTTTGGTCTGTCTGAAACCTGTTGATCTTCCAGCTGAAGGAGCTGACCCCGACTGAGTGTTGCGGACCGGCACATTCCAAGGTCCAAGACTACATGTTGAGGGACACGATGAAGCTTGGGGCAGCTGCTGCCAAGACATGGTAGGGAAAGACCACCGTGTAACATCTGCCTGCCAAAGAAGAACAGGGGGCCCACTCTGTAAGTGGGCTCCGCTGATGCCTCAGCTATACATATGGATATATGGAATGTAAACGTACAGATCTGTATATACAAATGATTACCTCTGATCTATGTATGCAAAGAAATGGAATGTTTACGTATGTATGGCATGACCAATTGCACAGATCATCAAAATATTTTATGAATAAAGTATATTTTTGAAATAAAAAAATGAATTCCTGATGAAGGGCTTTTGCCTGAAATGTTGATTGTTCTGCTCCTCAGATGCTGCCTGACCTGCTGTGCTTTTCAGCACCACTCTAATCTAGATTCTGATCTCCAGCATCTACAGTGTCCACTTTGCTGTCATGGTGAAGCAGTCTGGGATGAAGTGATTAAGGTGCGTAGACTCTCCCACTGTGGAAAGGGCAGTGCTGCAGTAAAAATGATGTCAGAAAGAAGCTGTGGTCTGATTGGCTGGTAAGGGATCAAAATTAGGGACTAACCTTAAATAGTAGCAGATTCAGAGAGGAGTATAATGACTACTCAAGAATCATAATTTTAATAATAAATAAAACCTAAATAACTATTTTAGAATTGGCTGTATAGGGGATGTGTTCTTCTTGCATGATGTGGGAGCTGGTGGATATCATTGTTAACCAGAGTGAGCTTATCTGCAATATCTGTAGTTTGTGGAAATTTCCCTCAGATTTGATAAACTGGATTCTGAGGTTAGGGAGGGGGAGAGTTATCTTGATGCTGTGCTCCAGGTAGTTTAAATATCTTAAATTGCCCACTGGTTAGGGACAGGAAGGTGTGACAACAAGTGAGATAGGTAGAGGGATTTTGATGTACCATTGAATGAGCCTCAGTTCTTGACCTTATCCAACAGGTATGAGGTATTTGCTCTCTGAATGGATGAGGCAAGTGTCTGCAGAGAGGATGGTCACTGCACTGTGGTCCAGAAGCCATTCCATTGGGGGAGCATAAAGAAATATAACAGTGATAGGCAATTCTACAATTAGGGGACAAATAGCATCATTAGTGAGTCAGATCGAGAGTCCCGCATGATTTGTTACCTAATGCCAAGGTACAGGACATCTCGAATTGATCTGAAAGGATACAGTGCAATTCTTTGAAATTCTGCTAAAGGTGGAGTTATCTTGTTAGATTCTTATACAGATTTTTGTCTTCAGATCTATGAAGTGATACATTGATAATTTCTTAAAATCATTTCATTCAATTTGCTACAAGTCTGCAACTTGCTTTCTTATCAGAAGTAGCTTCTTTGTTCCTTGACATATTTGGCATTGACTGTCTCTTTGAAGACACAGCTTTCCTGTGATTAACTCCCTAAGTTCTGTTGCAGAGTAATCCTCATCCAATGTGACAATAAAGCATCCCAGTTTATCGAGCAGGTATTAAAGAAGTTTTGTCTATGTAATCTCGACTTTCTCCTTTCCAAGACATGGCTAATTGCTTTCAATTCCTGTGGAAGTTTGTTCTTTTCCTTTAATAGTTTATTCAAGACAGGGTTATTGCTCTTTTTCACGTGTAACTGTTGATCTTTTGTTGATTCATTCATTCCACGAACATGTATTGAAGTTCAGAAGTTTATAGTCTATTGAATCATCAACAATGTCACACTAGGAATTTGAAAATGACTAAATTGTACAAGAATCCAACACCAGAACATGTCAGTAGCAGACTTTTGAAGAACAACACTGTCTTATTTTGGTTGCAATTAAATAATTGCTTCAGTATTTGATTATCTGTGAGATTTCTTAATAAGTACCTAACTTAAAGATAACTTGTGGTGATTCACCCACAATTAGGTAAGAGGAGCAAGGGTTATGGTGAGAAGGCACGGCAATGGGGTTGAGAAACATATCAGCAATATTGAATGGCAGAGCAGACTTGATGGACTGAATGGCCTAATTCTGCTCCTATACCTTACGGTGTTATGTCATTAACTTCCTTCATTTGATAAGATATATGACGAATGGTCTTTGGGAGCTGAGTAGAGTACAAAAGGGGCTGAAACTTATCATGTGTGGCAAATTGTTATTTTTATTGATTTCATGGGAATGGTTTCTCTCTGTGAGACCTAGTGAGTTTTCTCACTATATCATCCTAAATACACCTCATTAACTGCCTACTCTGTCCCTATGGTGCCACCCATTTGACGGAGGTGCTTTTCCCTGCTGGGATATCCTGGGATATACTGGCATCCCTGCTACTGGCACCATCTTTGAACCCCAGCCTTGCACCAATAAAGCCTTGCCAATCTAGATTGGTCTTCACTGTGAACATTTTGGCACAGCAGCCAATGGTTGTCATAGTACAAAAGTAGCACAGAAGACACTTCCTTGCTCAAACAACTACACATTTCCACACATCTTGCTATTTAAGCACAAAAGAACACAACTTGTCTCCTCCTCAGGAGTCTGTTCCTATTCTCCCAGCTTGTCAGCATCCATCACATTCTGTCATTGTCTTCTCCAGTTGGAAAGAGCACAGCATGTTAACAATATGTGACACATTCTGCCTGAGGTATACTGCTTGGCTCCACCAGACTGGTTCAAGCAAAAGAATGCCATCCTCAGCAGGTCTGTACCCTGCTCCAGCATGAGATTAGTTGAACAATGGGTTGCATTAAATCTGCACTTTGACACTGGAGGTTGCTGCTAGTCCTGGGCTTGCTGGTGCATCTCTTCCTTTTCTCTGCATCTTTGTTGTATCACAACAATACTAAAAATAACCCCAGCTCTGACTGGATATGTCAAGCAGGATGGCAATGAATCTGTATGGAGAGAAGAAACAGCACACAGTCAAGAGCAGTCTGCATTCACACCATGTACAAATGTCGGTTTAACATTCCCCTCCACATATTGGGACATTCCCCTCCAACAAAGAGGACAATAGAATGACAACTCGCCTTCAGACTCGGCCATTGGACCTTATTCTGATGAATACACCACCAGTCATTTGGCAGACAGAAGGTAGAAGTGTATGAGTGCTACATGGATACTGAACCCTTCTCCCAGCCCCACATCATCCACAAAAGGTATAATTGCTTATAAGAGCATCTTACATTATTCTCACAGCTGAAGTCAAGAGGAAATCAACTCAGTGCCCCTGTGTAGCCTATAAGGTCTTATATTAACTTTGTGCTTTGTGGCCTTTTCAGGACATTTGTGATTACTTCTGCTTTGCAGCAATGTTTATCTGCAGTCTGCAAGGACTAATGACAAGGTCAACACTGTATGTGCCCAGTGTTTATACCCAACACTGCATGCATTTTACGTGCACAATGATACAATTGCAGATGGCTTCAAACTGCACTCTTTTTGTGAACTGAAAGTTGTATTTAGCACTTGATAGATCATGGATGGCAGCACACATTGAGCTTGACACTGTGAGTCTCAGGTTTGGCCTTGTCATGAGTTTCCTCACACTGGCCCACCCTGCCTTTTTCTACCTACCACTCACTGGGCAACCCATCTTTACCAAACACATGCATATTCCCACAGACCATCTCAAACTACAACACTAGCTCTTATCCTCACCCCCAGAGTTACATCACTATAGTTTCATCATGCCCCCCTCATTGTGCTACGTACACCACCATCATGAAGATCACAGTTGTGCTGACTGTCTACCATCACCACTCCCATGTCCTCTCATGTACCGTCAGCTTCCACCTCTCCCTTTTGTGTTGTAGTTATCCCCTTCACTATCCTTATCCCCTCTGTCTCCCAGATTGTTTCTTTTAAACCCTGACTGTCCTGACCTCCCACTACAACAGTGTGCACTGATACCCATCCATGGCATTTATTCTGTTGACTGCCCTAGGACTGTCTGAGGACCACCCCTCTGACTATCTGGGACCAACACTCCTGAA
This sequence comes from Chiloscyllium punctatum, assembly GCF_047496795.1. Lineage (NCBI taxonomy): Eukaryota > Metazoa > Chordata > Chondrichthyes > Orectolobiformes > Hemiscylliidae > Chiloscyllium > Chiloscyllium punctatum. The sequence continues at coordinate 45,432,306 of NC_092775.1, read as the reverse complement.
TGATGACGACCCAGTCCCCTGACTGATGGACAAATAGCTGAATGACAGACCATCCATTAATTCCCCGAATGGTTGCACTGCACGTACAGGGCTGACTGTGGCCTACTCCCTCGACTGAAGTGAAACAGAGCCCCTGACCCAAATGATCTAAGTGGATGTATGACTGTATCCAACCTGCTAGACTGACATTGAACAATGCCCCTGGCACTGGCACCCTTGACTGACAGCTGCACTGCTCAAATTAACTGTTGAGTCTCCTCTTTGACTTTGAGACATGGCCATTTAGTTGATACACATACAGTGTGTTCGTCATGCAGGCTGCTGTATGAGATTGATGTAGCATTGTGCCCTGCAGTAACATGTCAAAGTCTTAACTGACAACTGCTGACAAGCATGACAAGCTGCCTGGCTTTGATTCTGTACTAAGCTGCAAGGCAATACTGACATATATTGTGAGTCTTTAAAGTGCAGCTGAGAGGGATAAGGCAGGGACGTTGTGAGTGATGCTGTTTAAAAGTGAATGCAGCGTGGTCCTGTCCATGAGATGGCCCTTTGTCCCTGCACACAAAGGGTCCTTGTAACAGCTTTGCAATGGTAGTTGCCAGTGTGCCCTGCAGTGAAGCATGGTAGAGCAGAAACATACTGTAAGGGGATCAAAGATGTGCCATGATTGTGTGAGAAGGTGGCATGTTCTTGGAAGTGGGGTGCTGCACTGGAAAGTGCCCAGAGATGTTGGTTTTGCGTGTCCACGATGGAGGTCCAAAGGAGCAAAGGCCGAGCTGGATAGTCACTGTCACATTCAAGTTGTGAATTCTTTTGTTTCTATCTGGCAAATAGTAGAATGAGAGAGAGAACAATAATGAGGTGAGATTAACTAATAATGAGTGTGATCATGAGCAATAATCCTCATTTTTACCCACTCACTATGCATCATCTCCTAATGATGAGGGTAGTGAATGACAGTGGTTTAAGATACACTCCTTAAGGAATGATTCAGAGATGCCAGTGTTGGACTGGGGTGTACAAAGTTAAAAATCATGCAACACCAGGTTATAGTCCAACAGGTCTAATTGGAAGCACACTAGCCTTCGGAGCGACGCTCCTTCATCAGGTGATTGACAGTGACTATCCAGCTCAGCCCTTGCTCCTTTGGACCTCCATCGTGGACACGCAATACCAACATCTCTGGGCACTTCCCAGGGCAGCACCCCACTTCCAAGAACATGACAATCACCTGATGAAGGAGCGTCGCTCCGAAAGCTAGTGTGCTTCCAATTAGACCTGTTGGACTATAACCTGGTGTTGTGTGATTTTTAACTCCTTAAGGAAAATTTCATTACAACAGAATGCCCGGCTCATCCATTAGTTGAGGATTCTAGAACAAGGCTACGTAGACTGAAACTTAAATCCCAAACCATTCCAAAAAGATGTTAGGTAGCACTTCAACATTCAAAGAGTGGTAAAGTTTGGAAAATTCTTCCACAAATGGCAGTTGATGTTAGATCAGTTGTTAGTTTTAAATCTGATATAGATTTTCTTTTTTGTTAAGCAGTGGTATTAAGGGAAATGGGCCAAAGGCAGGTGTATGGGATTTGACCACAGGTCAGCCATGAGCTCATTTAATAATGGAACAGGCTTGAGGGCCTGAATGGCCTACTCCTGTTCCTGTGTTCTCACTGTGTCAGTGAATTGAATAATAATGTTTGTATGGGAGTTGGGTCAAAATTTATTGAGGCTGAAGGAAAGTTGGTAATTTGTTAACCTGTCAAAAGCCACAGGCATTATGGGCCAGATGAACTGAAGTAACAAAATCAGAAATTGCTGGAAAAACTCAGCAACCGATATTCTGAAGAAGGATCACTGGATCCAACATCTTAACTCTGCTTTCTCTCCACAGATGCAGTCAGACCTGCTGAATTTCTCCAGCAATTTATGATTTTGTTTCTGACTTCCGGCATCTGCATTTCTTTGTTTCTTTATGATTAGATGGACTTACAGTGTGTCATATTTTTCTGTGATTCTGTAAAATGTAAGGTTCTGATACCACTGAAAACTTGTCAACATGTAATCACCGGTGTGCTATTTAGGCAGTAGGAAAAGCATTCTGTTTGTTGATGTGTAGAGTTAATCCTGACATGTACAATTAATACTAGTAATTTAAGTGTTTGATTAAAAATGAGGTCTGCAAATAACTTCTCAGTCAAAATAAGTAGGAATGTTCTTTAGTATCTCTTGCCAACTTCATTGAGCTTATTGTTAATTTAATTAAGGCCAACAGCAGGTGTTATGGTGACACACTCTGCCTTTTGAAATTCAATTAGTTAAACCCAGGTGTTACAGACCTATGGCGCTTATTTGGAAAAGCACATTGGCTGACTTTATTTCTTATCAAGCGAAATTGTTTTACAAAAACATTCTAATTCTTCATGCTTGACGTGTACAACTGAAAGAAGTAATAAAGGAAGAAAATTGCCCTCCATTGACAGGAGATGCAGAAAATTCATAAGGGAGCATTACAGTTGCCAGTCCCAGTCACTGAAGTCCATCCAACAGTAAATCTTTTGACCAATTATCAGACCCCAAACATTTATAAGAAGTAGTTACATATCAACAGTTAGAGGCAGGTGCCAACTATTTACTCTAGACTCTAACAAACTACAATTAAAAAAAAACAGAATTTTTTAATCTCCAAATATTTAATTTCACTTTATTGTAAATACAGGTATAAATTAAACATCCAACACCAATTAACGATCTCTTAGCCATGCCTCCAGTTATTATTCAGCATTCAGCTTTTTTGCCAAAATCCATTATTTTCCTTGGGGAAACAAAACAAAAATGAACTTGGCCAAACTCCAAAATCAAGGGCAGCACATCTAAATGGCCCTAGGTTTAGATTATAGTACTGTAATGGGTATACCGTGTGCAATTTATTATATCTGAATCATGCTCCATATGTGTTGGTAAGCAGATGAAGAAAAATATATTGAAGCTGACTTTCCTGGTATTCTTTCTGCTGATGCTGAAAAGTAAAAGCATATCTGAAATGAATTGCACTTCCCCAAGCTCAGAACACTGTTTCTTGTACTTAGTCATTAGCATTCTTGGCACAAATATCAATTTTGGCAGAAACTATAGGCAACTAGTGCATTTCTAATAATTTGTCTGTTCTTACAAAATAGCTGCCAAGGACACAACGTGCAGAGATCTGCTTAGATTGTAGAAAGAAACGTATATTTGGGATTCACTTTGCTTGTATTTAAAGTGCCTCTCTGAGGGAAATTATTGGTATAACCTCGTGATTTTGGTGGTCCTTGTGTCCTTACTCTACGACGTTGCAAGTTCAGAATGAGAACCAAGTTAGGACTAACCATGCTTCCTTCATCTCATTTATATCTTTGAGATACCCATGCCTGCTATGAAAACGAGGCTTAATTCATTCAGTTCAGTAGATGGCTGGTTTTCAGTGCAGAGTGATGCCAACAGCATGGGTTCAATTTCTGCCCTGGTGGTCCTCATTTGAGGCACAGTGACCCTCAGGTTAAACTCATCACTTGAGGGGCAAGTTTGAGAATGCAGGTGTTCTTCAGCCAGGGCAGAAATTGAACCTATGCTGTTGGCATCAACTATATTGACAACCAGCCATCTACTTAACTGAATTAATTAACCCGCTTGTTCATAGTAGGCATGTTGGTGACTTCCCCTTTAACTACCTGCTACAGACACAGCCTGATCCTACCTTGTTTTGAAAAATCTTGGAAACCTTCAAGTAATGCAAAAGGAGCAGAGAGGCCATATTATTGGTCTCTGTCCCCTTACTCTTTGCGTTTGCGCCCAGGAATTAAAATTCTCTGAGACAAAGTTAGAAAACTAAACCTGGAAAAACTTCTCTGGTTTCCTATCATCTTCATTTCAAATCTGTAATTGTAAACATTGCACCGAGTTAGCTGCTGAAGTTGAATTCATGAATTTCTTATGTAATCAAAGGAATCGGATTCATATAGCATTTTATCACAATTCAAGACATTCAGTTTCAAAGTTAAAATCCTAATTAATTTATACGTCTTAATTAAAATTAATTGTCTTGACAGATTATATGTAAGATTCATATGTCAGGAATCCAACCTTCAGTGCATTTCAACAGAACATTACTTGACATTTGAAACAAAAAGAGAACTTGCTGAAAGAAGATCAGAAGCTCTGTCAGCATCTGAGGAGAGAATGCAGAATTAATGCTTCAGGTGCAATGACCCTTCTTTAGAACTGATTGTAGTTAGGAATGGCCTGTATATATGCTGAAAGTGCGTGGGGGAAAGGAGGGAGGAGTAAATAACAGGTGGAGATTGAGCTCAGAGAGAGAGAACAACAGTTGGGTGGACAACGGAATGGGGAGAAATCAGCTTGGTAGAAGGAACAGCTACTAATGGAGACCATTAATAGCTGACAATGGGTTGGTTGTGGGAGCGGCCCAAGTGATGACAAGGCCTGCTGTGTGGGGGTTAGGGTAAGAATATGGAAGAAGGTGCTCAGGCTCTAAATTATTGACCTAGACATTGAGTACTACAGAACGCAGGGGTTCCTGGGGATCTCTCTCTTTCTCTCTGGGCTCAATCTCGACCTATTGTTTACTCCTTTCTGAAGAAGGGTCACTGGACCTGAAACATTAACTCTGCTTTGTCTCCACAGATGCTGCCAGAGCTGCTGAGTTATTCTAGCAATATGTTTTTGCTTCTGATTTCCAGCATCCACAGTTGTTTGGATTTGTTTTGTATGTTTGACACTTGTTGAACTTATTATTTGCACACCTGCCACTTGAATTATTTTTGTTTTTTTGTTTCGCATTAACTGAACATATTAATGGTGCTTCAAAAATACTTTTCCATTTAAAATTCTATTAGAGTCAATGTCATATAATTGTTATGACTAAGGCTCATGTGCCTGCATAGCCATTGTTTTCTGTCCCTGTCTCGCTTCAATACAATGATAGCAAATAGTAAATAGTTAATCTTTGAGAATTATAGTTTGTATTTCTGTAAAGAATTATTATTTCTGAAGTAACTTCACATGAATTCCAATTACTTTTGGAGTGCACTCACTGTTGTTATAGAGACAATCCCAAGTAGGGGGTTGTAATGTGGCTAATCTACACTGGGTGGAAGCTACACACATTCATGTCCATGCCCTCTGCAGAAAAAAGGAACATTACGCCTTTTTAAAATTGCACCGTAGTGTAGGGCAGTAGATCCATAATGCATTCCTTCTGGCAACATTCAATCAATCAGAGTTAACCTGCCAACAAATCAGCACCCTTTCCTCAGGCAATATAAATTTGATGTTCTTGCATCTGTTGTGATGAGTGTAAATTGGAAATTTTCCACAGCATGTCTTTTTCTCAACAATACTCAGTTTCTGTATCACCAACTGACTCCTAATTTACGGTTTGGGTGTAACCCTTCATCTCTAATTTGAAGAAACAATTTTTCATTGTGGATCTGACCAACATTTCTTCTTTTTCAAGTGAGATGTTATACACAGGCCCTCTCCCTCTTGACTCATGGTGCTACACAAAGAAAGGTAGAAATATTCTGCTTAGTATCCTGGCCAAATTAATCTTTTTAACCAGCATTTAGTGTGCCGTGGATGTTTCCTTTTAGATTTTCAGGTCACCTTCACTTTACCTCAGGTCACTGCAAGAAGGTGGGGTCCATTTTGGATCAATTAACACCACAATTTAATTTTTTCAATCAACCCAGTGGTATCATTTAGTAGCTAACTACCATGCTGTTTAAAAACTTCCTCAGCTGCAGTCATTTAAACCGAAGCCAGGTCCAATACTAAATTTTTCACCGTCTGTTGAAAATATTGAGGTTTAAAGCTTTCTATAAGTTTGGCACCTTGCCATTATATGTATTTATAACTTACCATTGCCACTAAACCTGCAATTTCATTTAAGATGCTTCTGGCTCTCCCTCATAAACTGCTACTACATGCCTATAAATTAACTTGGAAACGATAAACTGTCTAGAAGGTGCTTAATTGATTTGGGGTGTATAGTCAAATGATTCAGATAATTGCCCGAAGGGGAAGATCAGTTAAAACAACCGCAGTAATCCTTGGAAATGAAAGTAGTGGCCATGTCAGAGCTCTATTTGGAAGTGTACAGGATGAATCAGAGCAGTATGCATCATTCACAAATTGTTTTTTTCCTTCTGGGTGGGAGTCATCAGACATGTGCCAGCTGTTTATGGCAAGTCCATTTTCAGACATCACATGAAGTAAAGCCAAGAAGGTGATGAGGAGTCAAAGATGGCTTCAGTAAAAGAAAGGAGATAGTGAACATTTCAAGATAATTAAATTCATTTAAGAGCAGAGAGCAGCACAAATCTCTCATCAAATTAATAAAAAACAGTCAGGGAGACTGAAATAAAATGTACTTGGCACGCTTTACATAGGTGGAAGAAAGCTATGTAGATTTAGGAGTGACCATTTAATCAAAAGAAATGAGGGAAGATCTCCAGAGGAGATGAGATTAGTCACAGTCTAGGAAATTACAATTTTGTATTCAGTACTTGGATTACAGAAATAGTGGGAATAAAAAGGCTGAAAGAGTTGGTATTCAGCATGAATACAATATATGTCCTTCTAACACACAACAGCACAGTGTCTACATTGTTAGACATTTGATGATGCTGTCAACGTTAAACCTGAGAATAAAATGCTGGAGTTCCAGAGAGAAATTAATGACAATTAGTGAGTCGAGTGGAGAAGATGAGGTAATCAATATCATGTCAGAAATTCTTAATAAAAATATCAAGAAATTTGAAGATACCAGATGGATTAACAATGCTGAAATGAGAAGCAAATATCAGGAATGGAGCAAAAGAAGAATCCTGGATTTATCAGGCATGAATTCAAATCTAATACCCGTTACCTCAATGACCCCAAGAGTATCAATTTAAAGACAGTATGACAACACACACATGAACTAATTTCTTCCTTTTTCAAAGTTTAACTCTCCAAATAAAGTAATAATGTACCTAAAAATCAGAACTAACACAATTTAGAAAATGAGGTTTATCAATAATGCAACACTTTGAGTTCAACCTTTTACAATTGTTTGCTGAGCTACAATCAATTTAAATGCTCTTATGAGGCAAGTAACTACCTCCCTAAACTTGAAGTACATAAATAACTAATGGGAAAATTATATACTTGAGTGTCCTAGATGCGAGAACATCATCTCACAATGCTGATCCCTCAATTTCTCACAACATTGTGTATTACTCCTTTAAACTCACTGGACACATTTCATTTAGTCAGCAGCACAATACTAGCCAGAACCTTTTGGGTTTCCAGTGACATGACCATCATACTGCCATCTTCTGCCTATTCATCTTGTATATTTTTCTCAAGTGCCATGGCGAGATTCTTGCAAGGCAGTACAGGTTTCTCATTGATGCTCATTGGTGAATGCCTTGTTAAGAACCCAACTCATCACTGGTTGCAATCTTGCCAAACTTGCCTTATAAACCAACCAATGGGAGAACTTGATATGAAAACCAGGGTAGGTCTTGGTGGGTTCAACTCGCTGCTTGCTCCAAAAGATCTCCATGTTGCATGTTGGGTACCATGAAGGAAATCAATATTGATAAGGATGCAGTGATAGGGAAATGAATGTGATTCAAGGCTGACCAACCACCATGGTCTGATAATCTACATCCTACCATAAAAGAAAATGGCCCTGGAAATATTAGAAACATCAATGGTCATCTTCTAAAATTCTATAGTCTCTGGGGCAACCTTTTGATTAGTGGTGGCAAATTTATTTAAAAGGATTGGAGAGAAAAACTGAGAATTACAGACCAGTTAAGTTAAATGTGGAAAATGCCAGAGTCTATTGTTAAACACATGATAACAGAAGATTTGGAAAGCATTAACAAAACTAGAGAAAGCCAGCATGGATTCATAAAAGGCAAGTCATGCTGAACAAATCTACGTAGGTTTTTGAGGATCTAACTCAAAGGATAGATAAGGGAGAACCAATGTGATATGACTTACTTGGGTTTTCAGAAGGCTTTTGATAAGGTTCCAGGTCAGAGGTAAGTGGGCAAAGTTAATGGTCATGGGGCAGAGTGATATTGGCATGGATTGAGAATTGGTTGACCGATACAAAACAGAAAGGGAATAAATGGGTCTTTTTCCAAATGGCCGACAGTTATTAGTGGGCTGCTGCAAAGATCAGCTTGGGTCCCAGCTAGTCATGACAGATATAAATGACCTGGATGAGGGAACCAAATGCAACATTACCAAGTTTGATGATGACATAAAACTGGGCCCTCCTGAAGGGCTTATGCCCAAAATGTCGACTCTCCTGCATCTTAGATGCTGCCTGACCTGCTGTTCCTTTCCAACACCACACTTTTCAACTCTGATCTTCAGCTTCTGTGGTCCTCACTTTCTCTCACAAAATTTGGTAGATTGAGTCATGATTTGGAGGAAACACCTGATGAAGGAGCGTCACTTCCAATTAAACCTGTTGGACTATAACCTGGTGTTGTGTGATTTTTAACTTGGTAGATTGAGAGTTGTGAGGAGGATGCAAGGAGGTTTCAAGAAGACTTAGACAAGATGAGTGAATTGGCAAACACATTGCAAATGCAATACAGTATGGCTAAATGTGAAGTTATATACTTCATTGTGGAAACAGAAAGGCAGAGTATTGTTTAAATGTGATATATTGGGAAATATTGGGAAGGGATGTACAAAGTGATGTGGGTGTCCTTGTACACCAGTCAATAGAAGTAAACAGGCAGGTGCAACAAACAATTAGGAAGGCAAATGGCACATTGGCTTTCATTGCAAGAGGACTGAGTTCAGAAGTAAAGCCACGTTACTGCATTTACACAGGAACTTGATGAGCCCACACATGGGGTAAGGCATGCAGTTTTGTTCTCCAAAATTTCAAAGGACAACAGCGATAGAATAAGCATGAGATATTGGAGAGAAGATGACGCACTTATGCTGGCAGAATGGAGAAGGTCATTGACCTATTTTCTACAGGGCTGCCTATTCCTACAGATGGATGAGATACTTTTAACTTGGGTGGCAACCTCAGACCAGGCTGGCATAGTCTGTTGTCATGGCTTTCACTGGGGGAAGAGGCAGTCCCATCTATGCACCACCCCATAAAGCAAAAGCTCCGGGGCAAATATCAGGAAGTTTGCAGGGCAACTCTGCACTGCTCGTCTGGTCCACAACAGGCTTTTAAATGTGGTACTGATGCCAGAGATACTGATGAATTCCAGGATCTTTGGTGAATGGTAAGTTGCTCCAGGAATGACATCAAGAAAAATGGGATAGAAATCAGATGTGGTGCTTATCATAGGGGCTTAAACGTTAATAAATGTGGTAAGTTTGTTACGATCTGGTGAGAAAAAAACCCATCCAGCCTCATTGTGAGAATCACTCCACCAAATGCAACATGACTTGCAATTAGCCAAAACATCATATGATTCAGCCCACAGTCATAAGGTCATAGAGTCAAAGAGATGTACAGCATGGAAACAGACTCTTCATTCTAACGTGTCCATGCTGTTATGAAGATGTGGGTGTGTTGTACTTTTAAGGGAGAAAAGCTAGCAGAACTACCTGACAGCACCAAGTGTTCTGAATAAGATACAATGTAACATGTCGTCCAGCAGCTAGGATAGCTGGTTGCTTAGAGACAAAAACAAATTTGAATTAGGCCAATCAGTTTAAATTATATCCCCCAAAAAATACCAAACACCAATCAAGTTTGAATTTAATGTATTGACAATATTAAAAGCCAATGACACAATCCAATGCTTTGGGGTGTAAGACTGGGAAAAATTGAACAGTTGAGAGAGAACTGCCAAAAGGCCAACAGATGTATGCTGCTAGCCAGGGCTCTCTGAGAGGTACCTTCTAGGGAAGGAGTTTGCACAGAGAAAAACATCAACACAGACCTGGAGAGCAACTCTACAGAGGAAGATATGAAGAGAAGATTTGACCGGTGGCTGGTTTTAAAATTTGAATTTTTCAGTAAATCTTAATTGGGGGTTTTATCGGACTAATATTATAGAAGGGAAAGTAAAAGGTAGGTTAGAGAAAGGAGTTGGAAATAATTGTTAGTTAATTATTCTGTTATACTTTAAAAATAATGTTGTTAATTTTTACTTTAAATAGTTCTTGGTCCCTCGAACTTTCACAGATTACTGCATGGGATAAATCTTTTCTGTGTTGCTGGTTTAAATTAAGCAGGAGGGTTTATTCTGTGTCGTAACAATGCTGACTAGATATCCTAAAATAATGAAGTCCCATTTGCCAGCATTTGGCCCATATCCCTCGAAACCCTTCCTATTCATGTACCCATCCAAATGTTTCTAATAATTTGTCATTTAACCAGCCTCCACCACTTCCCCTGGCAGCTTATTCCATACATGCACCACCCTTTGTGTGAAAACATTGCCCCTTAGGTCACTTTTATATTTTTCCTCTCTCACCTTAAACCTATGCCCTCTAGTTTTGGACTCCCCTACCCTGGGGAAAAGACCTTGGCTGTTCACCCTATCCATGTCCCTCATGATTTTATAAACCTCCATAAGACCATCCCTGAGCCTCTGATGCTCCAGGCAAAACAGCTTTGTTAAACTGATGAATAAACCACAAAGTCAATACCTTTTTCATTATGTGTCTTCTGGTCTGTAAAAGATAACAAATGGAAAATAAAAGTATCAGCAAATGAAATGTAGCATATTAATTTTACATTTGAGTATTTGCTTCAACTTATTTTCCCCTTGTTTTTCAAATGTTGATTCATCTGTTACTCCAATGCAATTTTTTTGATAGAACCCACCTTATTTGCAGCCTAAAGTGAATATCGAGAACTCCAAATATTTTAACTTTATAACAATAAAACTGATGAATGAACCAAGAAACTACCATAAATGTTCATGATGATATTATTTGGTTTATTATTCATTACTTGGAGAAGATATGTCTGCAGACAGTAGCTATTGGAAGCATTTGAAATCAATCTATAAATCACATACACCCAGGCAAACATATTTTTCATCAAACTCACAGTCGTACACACATACAAAAACCCAGACATCCATCTCTTTGACAGGTTCACTAATGAAATGTGTTCTGGTGTTGAGATTTAAAATCTGCCGCAAGGTTGTTGCAACACAGGTCCTGTAACACTCTATTAATGCTACTGAATTTGCATGATCTCATTAATGTTGTTTTACTTTGACAGTAGTTAGATTCAGGCTTTCATCATCATTTTGCATCCTTTTCAGTCTTGAAATACCATATGTAAGATAGTTATAAACTCAAATCTAATGTAACTGGCCAGTTTGAAAGCTCTTAACCGAGGATCTCCAAGCTTTTGTGATCGTAGAACTCATTGACCAGTATCAGGGGGATGATATCTGGATCTTATCAAGCTATATCTGAATCTGCTGATTCTAGGAGAATTAACATTAATTCATCAATGAGGTAATGTCAATTAAAAACTACCTGAACCACATGGTTCAAACATTATAGACATCACATTAAAAATATGCGTGATATGAGGTGATTGAGTTTTGAAAGCTTGATGGCAGGATACATGTATCACATTGGATAATCCTTTTCCAGTTTATCAGCTTGAAACAATTTGGGAGGAAAGTTATGCTCTCCTCATGATGGGGCATTTAATTAAGTGAGGGGAGAGGGTGGTATTTGGGGACATCATATTACCTTCTCACCTTCACTCAATTAGGTCTGTTTTGATAACTTAAGTCAAATCTTTTGAGGAAATAACCAACAGTACTGAGGCAGATAATGTGTTGTTGTGGTTAACATCGACGTTAACGAGACTTCTGACAAGATTCTTCATGGGAAACTGGTCAAGAAATGAAGAGCCTATGGGATCCAAAATTTGCAGGAAGCAGAGTCTGACAGTAGATGAATGTTTCTGTAACTGAAAGTCTGCTTCCAATGAGGTACCATAGGGCAGGACTTAGTGCTGAGGATCTTGCTGCTTCTAATCTATATTAATGATTCACGCTGAAATGTAAAGGATATGATTAAGATAGATGACAGGAAAATTGAGAGAGTGGTGAGGTTTGTGAAAATTAGTAGTGAGGATAAATAGTAAACTGCAGGAAGATATCAATAGACTGGTCAGGCGGTTAGAACAGTGGCAATTGGATTCAACCCAGAAAAGTGTGTGGTAATGCACTCAGGAAGGGATAACAAGGTCAGGAATTACTATGAATGATAGGACCCTGGAAAATATCGAATGACCTTGTTATGCATATTCATAGATTCCTGAAGGGCAGGCTAAAGCACTTAGAAAGGTATTGTGATACTTGTCTCTTCTAGCCAAGGCATAGGTTACAAGAGCAAGGAGGATACTGTATAAATGCTGATTAGGCCCAAGTGGACGACTGTATGCAGTTCTAGTCACATTATAGGGAGGATATGATTGCAGGAGAGGGGAAACAGCAGAGATGCTGCTTGAGCTAAGGGGTTTGAGATGTGAAGAAAGATTGGATAGGCTGGGTTTGTTTACTTTGAGCGGTGACAATTGAGAGAGAACCTTATAGAGGTGCATATTACGGGGCATAGATAGGGTGAAAAGGAAGATAAGTAAAGGAATCAGGAAGCAAAGATTTAAAGTCAGAGGTAGAAGGCTAAAAGGAGATTCAAGGTATTTTTTTCACCTCAGAGGGTGGTGGGAGTCTGGATCTCACTGCCTGGAAAGTTCATTGAGTCAGAATTCTTGTAACATTTAAGCATTTAAATATTTAGATATTCACTTGCGTTGCCATATCTCTGGGGTTGTGGACAAAAAGCTGAAAACATGGATTTGTGTAGTCAGCCCTTTGATGACCAACATAGACATGATGGCCAAATAGCCTTCTTCTGTACTGTGAACAGCTATGAGTTTATAATTTCTTGTTGGAATCCTTATAGAAGCTCTGCAGCTAATCAAGACCCTTAATTGAATTAATGCCCACACCAATCACTGCTGGCACTATCTTGCTAACAGGTGGGTGCATTGACCATGAAGGGACCACAACAAGTAAACTCTACTTTGTGAACTGTATTCTGAGCATATATAAATGAAAGCATGATTCACCGTATTAAAAAGGGAATATGGCAAAGGTCATTGCCAAAGCTCTTAAACAATCAAATATCACACTTCAACATCAAGGTGACTAATCCCTTCCTGTCTTTTGTGCAATGGGAAATTTCTGCTGAGGGTAGAAAGGGTTTAAAGAATTGATGGAGAATCATCACCAAAACTAAGGAGTAAAATCATTCATGAAATGTATATTGTAATCAAAATGATGAATAAGGTTGTATTTAAATTGTACATTTCAGCTCAGTGGCAATATTGAATCATTGAGCACCTTGATTGGTTTGAGTTAAAATAAACATAACAGTACAATATGGCATTTGTGAAGATTGACCTTGATTTGCTTAAGGCAAGTTGAAAAACATGCCATTTTATAATGGCGCATGTTAATTGATAGAACTATTTTATATTATACAAATGATTACATATTTTTAAGCTTCAAAATTTAATTTGCAGTAAACACTGAGAGCTCAATGACAGGTTTGCAATTTGTGAGCTGTTGTGAAGAAACCCCTTTGGATCAAATTGTAAATTACCCTTTCCAACTGTGCTTGCATTTCCTGTCAGCTTCAATAGTTCAATGGAAAAATGAAGGGACAGCACCTATGAATTCTGACTATGGTTTATGACTGACTAATCGAAAATAGCTTCAAATGACTTATAGTATACTCAGGCGCCTATACCATTTGTGGATTGAGTTCTGGCACAAACAGAACTTGTGGGTTTGTCACAAGTTGTTTGTATTTTATTTTAGAAACACCTTCGTCCAAGTCGGCAATGACATCCTATTATGTCTTTTTTTTCCCAAACATGCCTGTACACAACACTCACCTGTAAAAGGGACTTCTGAAACAATTCTCCCTTTTCTAATTCGTTTTAGCTGTGTGAACAGAAATACTTGATTTGCCTAAAGAAACAAAGAGTGTGGTGTTTCCTTCTGTCTTTTAAAAACACACCCACCAATCACTCAAATAGAACTGGTAAGTGTGAGTTATTGAATCAAAGATTATAGTAGCATAGAAAACATATACTGGCGAGCTTTTTGTTTGACTGACACATTGCAAATACTGTCTCACATTGACAGCTCTCTTTATGCAAGAACATTTGACCCAAGAGCAGAAGGCAATTCAATCCCTCAAGCCTACTCCACCATTTAATTCAATCATTGTTGGTCTCATCACAACCTCAATTCCACTTTCCTGCCCCTTCTCATAATCCTTCAACCCAGTACTAATTAAAAAATCTGTCACTGTCTTCTCCTTATGCTTATTCAGTGTCCTGGTATCTACCTCATTTTGGGGCAGCAAATACCACAGATTCACGACCTTTGAGTGAAGTAATTCCTCCTTCACTCTTATTCTAAATTTGTCACACTTGTGCCTAAAACTATAACCTCTTGCTATAGATTGCCCCACAAGGGGAAACATCCGCCCTATGTCTACTTTGTCAATCCCCTTTAGCATCTTAAATCCTATTAATGATATGTCCAGATTAAAAGTAATATGAAAACAAAAACATTTACAAAAACTCAAGGAAATTTGCTTTTCTGCCTCACCACCTTCTTCATTACGAGTTCAGTGCAAAAACAAAATAATTTGATAAATTACCAGGATTACATTGTAATTAAAGCAATAAATTGCCTTAGTTCATAGTGGCAGAACCATCACTCTGTTACTAATAATAATTGGGTCTTTGACTGTTGAACAATTGGTCCTAAATTGCATACTATTGCCAATCAACTTCATTTATTTTCAATTGAACCAATTGCTCACTGTGATGAATACAAGCATTATTGCTTTCTAGGTGGCAATTAAAAAAGTCATAATTAAATGTACTGTATTGAAAAGACATGTGTGGAATAATATAGGAGCCTGAATTACATGGCAGAATCGTGCGACAATTCTCAATGTTGGAAGCATCTTGCTGCATCTTTTAACAAAGTTCCAGGCAGCAAGATGAGATTCCTAACAATGGGTGCCTATTGAGGGGAATTATTGCTTGTTAAGCACATTATTAACTGCAAATCAGCACCATTAATATGCAGCTTCTCACTCTATAACCCACTGTGGTCAGATTAGTTGCTGAATATTCTTGACATGGAAGTCAGAGTGAGTACCTGACAGCTTCAGCTCAGTGCTGGCATAATGAGTCTCCATGTTAATCAAGACAGAACAACATCTCAGGACACAATCACCAGAAGCATCAGCCATACACACACACACCTGTGCACAAACATTGTCAACCAATAATTTCCAAGCCCTCAGGATCTTCATGGCACCTCAGTGATCTACTTGCAGAATGCTCAAGAAATGGAGCCATACAACCCAGGGTGCACCAAAACCTAGCATTGAAAGGCTGCTGCAAGGACACTTTGTGAGCAGGGATAGGCAACCAGCTTTCAGATTGAACCAGGCAGTCCTCAGTCAAGGAGGTGAACATCTTGCAGTTTGGCAGTGTGCTACATTAATCCCATATATGTTCCAAATGCCAGCAACTTAAGGGGCAAACACACTGTGCGGCACCCAGGCAGCCATGTGTTAAAGCTTTGGGGGAGTAGTCATCACTGAAGTCAATCAGTCAGGGAGACCCAGCACACTACCTTATGGGCGTTATCCAAAATCAGTCCAGGGGATAGGCCACATCAGGTGACTGGTTGGGGTGTTCTCAGTCAGAGGATCCATGTCTCAGCAGTACAGGGAATGGGTCACAGTTAGTTCTGGGCTCAATAACAGCCAGTCCAGTGATTGAGGAGATATACATCTATCAGTCACGGGTCTCAGCACTTCTTGTCCAGACGTGTCTTCCACAAGAAGTCTACAGAGGGGAGGGAGCATAAACTTGGCAGGCGAAACATAAATATTGCAAAATGTGAGTTTACTCTCTTTAGCAAGAAGACTAGAAGAACTGAATATGATTTAAATGGGGAAAACCTACAGAGATCTATGGAAGAAAGGGATTTAGAAGTACTTGCACATGAATCACAAAAAGATAACATCCAACTTCAGCAGGGAATAGAGATGGCAAATGGAATGTTGGCCTTTATTTCAAATGGGATAAGGTATAAAAATAGAGAAGTTTTATAGAACTTACATAAGGCATTAGTTATACCATTGCTGGATTTCTGTAAACAGTTTTGGACCCTTTATAAATAGAGAGATATACTGACATTCTAGAGGAGGCTCACTTGGTTGATTTTGGGTGTGGAGGCATTTTCTTATGAAGAGACGTTGAGGAGGTTGAGTTTGTACTCATTGGAGTTTAGACGAATGAGAGGAGACTTTATTGAAACATATATGATTCCTAGGGGCTTGACAAAGTAGATGCAAAGGTGTTGTTTCCCCTTGTAGGAAAGTATAGGGACCAGAGGGCATTATCTCAGAGTAAAGAGTCACTCATTTAAGACAGAAATGAGGAGGAGTTTTTTCTCTCTGAGGGTTGTGAATGTGTGGAAATCTTTACTGCAGAGAGCTATTGAGGCTGGTTTATCAAGTTTATTCAAGACTGAGACAAACATATTTCTGGTCATTAAGGGAATCATGGATTACAGAAGCTGAGCTGGAGAATTATCAGATCAGACATGATCTCATAAAATGCTGAATGGCTAGATAGGCAGAATGGCCTACATCTGCTCCTAGGTCTTATTGTGTGCTCTTACGACTATCCAGTAAAGTCTCTCAGGGGGATGAGACACAGTCAGTTTCTCCAGAGAAACCAAGGGGAAACGGGGATAGTAGGGACAATGGGGGCTACTGCTGCAAACATTTGACTCTAGTGAACTCTGAAATATCATCAGCTACAGCAGATGGGGGGTTAATAATTGCAAACCATGTCTGAAGAGTATTTGCCAATCAGAATATTCTTTGTTTGTACTTGATAGGTTCTCAAGTCTCCTTCCCACAGCAGTGTTGTCCCTTGTCTCTGATCCTTAACTAGCAGGACTAAGAACTCACAGACCAGTTGACCACAGATTAAATGTGTTCTTTGTAACATTAATGAACAAATAACAAAATACAAACATTTACAATTTATGGAGAATACTTCCTGTTAAGATGTGAAGTTATGAGTCATGGTTTCAGGGTTCTACATTTCTACCCTGGACCCAGGGCTTGTTTCATTGGTGTTGGTCCCAGGTTCTGAGAAACATGGCAAAAAGCTACAATGCTGAGGCATGCTACAATTGATGAATACTTACTGAATTCAAATGACTTCAAAGGAATGTGGAGTTAGCAGAATGGAGCAGATCACATCAGACATTGAGTCAATAATCATTGCTTGGCTCAGTATTGATGGGCAGCAATGAAGGCACAGACCATGATGAAGACACAAACCCTGAAACAGAGACAAGTGTTAGCAAGAACCTTGAACCAACACTTGTGAAATCATCCGGGAACCAGAGACAGAACACAAAACCCTTGAAGCCAAGACTGATCACCTCACATCTTAATAGGTAGTATTCTCTATACATTGTAAGTGCTTGTATTTTGTTATTCACTCACTAATGTTACAAAGAACACATTTAATCCATAGCCAACTAGTCTGTAACTTGTCAGTCCTGCAATTTAAAAATTAGAGACAAGGGACAGAACAACACTGCTGTGGGAGGGAGACTTGAGAAACTATGGGGATTGAGGGCGGCAAGTTTCAGGAAGGTGGTGAAGGGGAGGGAGAAGTGTATGACCACACTGGGTTATTGCCATTCATATGCAAGAAACCCATTGGGGATGGGGTGAGGGAGGCATACGTGGAGAGACAGGCAGGTGCAGGCTCATTTAGACGGGTGAAGTTGGGATCTGGGGAGATTCACAGGAAGGAGTTTGAAATATTTGGCAGGCTGAAACTACTGCTCACAGAGCGTTCACTGTCATCTTCTATCATGCTTGAAATCAAAACTACACAATGTAGGATAAAATGGCATACTGACTCCTCTGCTCTTTAGTGACCCTGTCGTGTGTCTCTTTAGTGTGGAGCCTCCTGTCACTCCTCCACCTTTTCCATCTTCTATGGTGATGAATCTCCTTATACCTTCTCTGTCTATTTGTTTGAAGCTGCCATAAGCTGCATTTGCCAAGAGGTGCAAGGGAGGAGCAAAGGACTTCTGGGAAGTCGTATATTTGTGTGGTTGCGTTACTCGAAAGACTACTTGGATAGTGTCTCCCACTCATCCTCCTCCTCCTCTAACCAAAAAAAAAGGTTCTGTGAGCCAGATTGGTAAGGTAACGAGTTTATTTTTTATTCCTTATTTTTCAACAGTCTCTTTGGGAATTTAGAATCATGGGAATGGAGATTAGGGCAGTTGAATGTTCCTCCTGCAGAATGTGGGAGGTAAGGGTCACCACTAGTGTCCCTGTTGCCTACATCTGCGGGAAGTGCACCCAACTCCAGCGCCTTGAAAACCGTGTTAGGGAACTGGAGCTGGAGCTGGATGAACTTTGGATCATTTGGGAGGCAGAGGGGGTTATTGAGAGGAGTTACAGGGAGGTGGTCACTCCTCAGGTACAAGAAAAAGGTTACAGTCAGGCGACAGAAAGGGAATCGGCAGGCAGTGTAGGGATTCCCTGTGGCCATTCCCCTCAACAATAAGTATGCCTCTTGGATACTGTTGGGGGGGAACGACTTACCAGGGGAAAGCAGTGGGGCACAGGGCTCTGTCCGTGCTGCTCAGAAGGAAAGGGGCAAGAGGAGCAGAGCAGTAGTCATTGGGGACGCCATAGTTAGGGGGACAGATAGCAGGTTCTGTGGGGACAAGAGAGACTCACGGTTGGTGTGTTGCCTCCCAGGTGCCAGGGTTTGTGATGTCTCTGATTGTGTTTTTGTGATCCTTAAGGGGGAGGGGGAGCAGCCCCATGTCATGGTCCACATAGGCACCAACGACATAGGTAGGAGGAGAGATGGGGATGTAAGGCAGAAATTCAGGAAGCTAGGATGGAAGTTTAGAGCTAGGATGAACAGCGTTGTTGTTTCTGGTTTGTTGCCAGTGCCACGTGCTAGTGAGGCCAGGAATAGGGAGAGAGAGGAGTTGAACACGTGGCTACAGGGATGGTGCAGGAGGGAGAGTTTTGGATTCTTGGATAATTGGGGCTCTTTCTGGGGTAGGTGGGATCTCTACAAGCAGGATGGTCTTCATCTGAACCAGAGGGGTACCAATATCCTGGGGGGGGGGGGGGGGGGGGGAATTCGTTAAGGCTATTGGGGTGGGTTTAAACTAATCCAGCAGGGGGATGGGAACCAAAATTATAGTTCAAGTAAAGAAAAGGTTGAGAGTAGGGAGGTCCAAATCAAGTTTCAGGGACGCAAGATGGCACCGGCAAGCAAGAAGTTGGTTTGAAGTGTGTCTACTTCAACACCAGGAGCATCCAGAATAAGGTGGGTGAACTTGCAGCATGGGTTGGTACCTGAGACATCGATGTTGTGGCTATTTTGGAGACATGGATAGAGCAGGGACAGGAATGTTTGTTGCAGGTTCCAGGATTTAGATGTTTCAGTAAGAACAGAGAAGATGGTAAAAGAGGGGGAGGTGTGGCATTGTTGGTCAAGGACAGTATTACAGTTGCAGAAAGGATGTTTGGGGACTCGTCAATTGAGGTAGTATGGGCTGAAGTTAGAATCAGGAAAGGAGAGGTCATCCTGTTGGGAGTTTTCTACAGGCCTCCAAATAGTTCCAGAAATGTAGAGGAAAGGATAGCAAAGATGATTCTCGATAGGAGTGAGAGAGACAGGAAAGTTGTCATGGGGGCCTTCAACTTTCCAAATATTGCCTGGGAACACTATAGTATGAGTCAGTTTTTGGCCAGTGTGTGCAAGAGTGCTTCCTGACACAGTATGTAGACAGGCCAACAAGGGGCGAAGCCACATTAGATTTGGTACTGGGTAATGAGCCCAGCCAGGTGTTAGACTTGGAAGTAGGTGAGCACTTTGGTGATAGCGATCACAATTCTGTTATGTTTATTTTTGTGATAGAAAGGGATAGGTGTGTACCACTGGGCAAGAGCTACAGCTAGGGGAAAGGCAATTACAATGCAATTAGGCAAGATTTAGGAAGCATAGGATGGGGAAGGAAACTGCAGGGGATGGGCACATTTGAAATGTGGAGCTTATTCAAGGAAAAGCTCTTGTGTGTCCTAGATAAGTATGTACCTGTCAGGCAGGGAGGAAGCTGTAGATCACGGGAGCCTTGGTTTATGAAGGAAGTGGAATCTCTGTTCAAGAGGAAGAAGAAGGCTTATGTTAGGATGAGATGTGAAGGCTCAGTTAGGGCGCTTGAGGGTTACAAGGTAGCCAGGAAAGAGAGAGCTCAGAAGAGCCAGGAGGAGACATGAGAAGTTGTTGGCGGATAGGATCAGGATAAACCCTAAGGCTTTCTATAGATACTTAAGGAATAAAAGAATGACAAGAGTAAGATTAGGGCCAATCAAGGATAGCAATGGGAAGTTGTGTGTGGAGTCAGAGGAGATAGGGGAAGCACTAAATGAATATTTTTCAACAGTATTCACTCTAGAAAACGACAATGTTGTCAGGAGATTACTGAGATACAGGCTACTAGAGTAGATGGGATTGAAGTTCACAATGAAGAGGTATTAGACATCCTGCAGAGTGTGAAAATAGGTAGGTCCCCTGGGCCGGATGGGATTTATCCTAGGACCCTCTGGGAAGCCAGGGAGGAGATTGCCGAGTCTTTGGCATTGATCTTTAAATCATCATTGTCTACAGGAATAGTGCCAGAAGACTGGAGGATAGCAAGTGTGGTTCCCCTGTTCAAGAAGGGGAGTAGAGACACCCCAGGTAATTATAGGCCGTGAGCCTTACTTCAGTTGTTGGTAAAGTGTTGGAAAAGGTTAGAAGGGATAGGATTTATAAACATCTCAAAAATAATAATTTGATTAGGGATAGTCAGCACGGTTTTGTGAAAGGTAGGTCGTGCCTCACAAACTTTATTGAGTTCTTTGAGAAGGTGACCAAACTGGTAGATAAGCGTAAACCGGTTGATGTGGTATATATGGATTTCAGCAAGGTGTTCGATAAGGTTCCCCACAGTAGGCCATTGTACAAAATGCGGAGGAATGGGATTGTGGGAGATATAGCAGTTGGATCAGTAATTGACTTGCTAAAAGAAGACAGAGGGTGGTGGTTGATGGGAAATGTTCATCCTGGAGTCCAGTTACTAGTGGCATACTACAAGGGTCGGTGTCGGGTCCACCGCTGTTCGTCATTTTTATAAACGACCTGGATGAGGGTGTAGAAGGGTGGGTTAGTAAATTTGCAGATGACACTAAGGTCAGTGGAGTTGTGGATAGTGACGAAGGATGTTGTAGGTTACAGAGAGACATAGATAAGCTGCAGAGCTGCACTGAGAGGTGGCAAATGGAGTTTAATGCGGCCAAGTGTGAGGTGATTCACTTTGGTTGGAGTAACCGGAATGCAAAGTACTGGGCTAATGGTAAAATTCTTGGTAGTGTAGATGAGCAGAGAGATCTTGGTGTCCATGTACACAGATCCTTGAAAGTTGTCACCCAGGTTGACAGGGTTGTTAAGAAGGCATACAGTGCTTTAGCTTTTATTATTAGAGGGATCGAGTTCCGGAACCATGAGGTTATGCTACAGCTGTACAAAACTCTGGTGTGGCCGCACTTGGAGTATTGTGTACAGTTCTGGTCACTGCATTATAAGAAGGATGTGGAAGCTTTGGATAGGGTGCAGAGGAGATTTACTAGGATGTTGCCTGGTATGGAGGGAAGGTCTTACGAGGAAAGGCTGAGGGACTTGAGGCTGTTTTCGTTAGAGAGAAGAAGGTTGAGAGGTGACTTAATAGAGACATATAAGATAATCAGAGGGTTATATAGGGTGGACAGGGAGAGCCTTTTTCCAAGTATGGTGATGATGAGCACAAAGGGGCATAGCTTTAAATTGAGACATGATAGATATAGGACAGATGTCAGAGGTAGTTTCTTTACTCAGAGAGTAGTAATGGTATGACTTAGCCTGCAACGGTAGTAGATTCGCCAACTTTAAGTACATTTAAGTTGTCATTGGACAAGCATGTGGACGTACATGGAATAGTGTAGATTAGATGGGCTTCAGATTTTAATACTGGATTAGTGGTGCTGGAAGAGCACAGCAGTTCAGGCAGCATCCAACGAGCAGCGAAATTAACGTTTCGGGCAAAAGCCCTTTTCAGCATCTGCAGTCATTGTTTTTACCTTTCAGATTTTAATGACAGGTCGGTGCAACATCAAGGGCTGGTGTACTGCACTATAATGTTCTATGTTCTATATTAAGATTGTAAGGTCAGGTAAGTGTGAGCTTTGTCAAATTTTATGGAGGGGTTCTCTTGAGTCCTAGTGAGTTTTCTCATGTTCGTATTTCAAATGCACCTCATTAACTGGGTTAGCAGAGAAGGTCAGGCAGCATCCGAGGCGCAGGAGAATCATTGTTTCGGTCATAAGCCCTTCATCAAGAATGTCTCGAAACGTTGATCGTCCTGCTCCTCAGATGCTGCCTGACCTGCTGTGCTTTTCCAGCACCACACTCTCGACTCTGATCTCCAGCATCTGCAGTCCTCGCTTTCTCCTAGCACCTCATTAACTACCTACTCCACCCTATGGTTCCCCTTACCACTGATGCCAGCCCAATTCTAGGCCTGGAAGAATTCACTCCTGGCGAGTTGTTCTAGAATGGAGCAGCATCCTTAGTACCCATGGCATTTTAGAAAGGCCATTGTGCACCCAGACAAGCATTGCCAGTTTAGAACTGTTCCACATGATACTCGACATTTGCCTTTGACTTGGTAGATAAAGGGAAATTGGTGCCCCACTTTGTGGTAAGTCATCTGGAATTCTGGTGGATGGGTGGTGCCGACCTCTTCCCCCAGGACTAGGAGAGATGGCCACATCATCTCACCCTGCCAGCCTGGGCTGATGCTGCTGCCCAGATTATTGTAGTCTTAGTCATCTGGAGGAATGCCCAGTGGAGGCAGAAGGTCAATGATCTTCTCCACTCTGCCAGGGTAGCGCCACCATCTTCTCCCTGCCACCTCACACTATCTCTGTGAAGGCACCCATTTCCTATCAAGACTCATGCTATACCCTCTCACAATTACACACAACATCCTCCCAACATTTGTTCACCCTCACCCAAAATCCCAATCTTCCATGCCCTTGCTTGGAACATCTCACCATCTTTAGTCCATGAGCACTATCACGAACCGCTGTGCCACACACTTCCCTCTCACTCAATCCCTCCCTCACTCTCATTCCAGGAGAAAACAGCCCATGGTATGGCAGAAAGAGCCAAGATGGGCATTAAGCAAGAGAAGATCCTGATTCAGAATGTCCGACATGACTCACTGACTGTTCCCCAGCCTTTGGACTAATATCAGGTGCTAGCCTTGACTAATTGTCACAGGCCCCCCGAGTGACAGCTGTCTCCGCTGAATTGACTTAGAACTTCTGACAACCGTGACATGTGTCATAAATTTGCATCTGTGCTAAGTGGCAAGGAAAGAGACAAGGACTGGTGGTTCATGCAGATGGGAGTGGAGTGAAAATATGCTTACATATAAGTGCCATCTATATACCCCCAGAAGGCCTCTGACTATATCTGGGTGCAGTGCTGAGGTCTTGAGCTGGAGTTGAGGGAGCTTGGCCCATTGTGCAGCTGGCTTTGAGGTTTTGAGTTACAGCTGCAGGAGCATTGTGGAGCTGGAGGACCCAAACTGGTATTGAGTCTCCTGGCCAGGTGTCAGTTCATTCTCCTTGGATTGAACTTCCTCAGGGTTGAGGGTTGAATTCAGAATGGAGGTGGAGGGGCCAGGTACCATTGAAACATTCAAAGAGAAGAGTTATTGGGGGTAGGGGTGGTGCTATATATGGTTTCTCCTTTGTCTGGCTGCCTACTGGTATCATCCTGTCTCCTCAAGAGGAAGGTAGTCCTGGAATGAAGTCAAGATTCCTAATCACACTGCTGCCTCGCTGTTCAGGCTGAACATCAATAACTATAGGGATGGAATGCAGATCTGTGTGCGTCTCCAGCAGCCATTGAGTATTCTGTTGGATCTGGTTGTCCATGGCAGGTACCAACCGAGGAGGCAAGAGAGATATACGGATCCCAGTGCCAGCATGGTACAGGTAACATTGGTGGAGTCCTCCAACCTCTGATTCAGTTTCCTGTCTCTGACAAACCTGTTTGCTATTCCTGTGAATGACTGTGTATTTGCACTAAGATAGTAACAGCTGACACAAGGAGGCCTCACCTTTCTGGGACTAAGAATGTACCTAGTCTCCTTCAGTCCTCCCAGAGTGTCAGTGATTTGCAATACTTCTTCCTCAGCCATCTGCGGAGACATGGCAGTGATGGGTTCATCAGAACTTATTAATAGACCTACCAAGGTGCCAGTACCTGAGCTTGTTGAGGGTGCAGTAAATAGTATTTCCAGTGCTTCTTCAAAGGGGTTTGTGGTTTCTTCCACAGAGATGGAGAAGGAGGTGGTGTTGCCTGGAGCACCTTTACTCTGTCTCTCACAGGAAGATGTTCCTTCAATGATGTAGGTGCCTTTGGAAGACAAGAAAGCACGAGTTGCAAAATAGGTATAGAAGATTAAGCATATAGAGAATAGGTTCACAATGGTTGTAATGGGAGAGTAGAACAAAACAGCAATAATGAATCTTACTCAGCATCTCACATTAACAACCTCGAGCTTTTTCTGCAAATTCAAGGACTTTCTCCTCATTGGGGATGAGCAGACAAATGTTGGCCACCCCAGCCCCCATTGTGGCCTTTTGATTCTTTTATGGGCTGTTTTATCCTGCAATGAGGCAAACGTAGAGACTGAGTGAAATGAAAGTGTCTGGCACAGTTGTTAATATCAGTGCATGCATAGGAAAAGTATTGAGGTGTCCCAAGTGAGTGAATAGGCTGCACAGAGAACAGATAGACAGTTTGGTGGAATGGGTAGATCTTCATCTAGATGCTGGAAAAAGCAGCTTGGGATCAGGCTGGTGGGATCAGGCTGGCAGGGTCAATGCCTTGGTCTTCTCTGGCTATCATGGGGAGCAAGGACAACCTTCCTCTGTGTCATCTTGTCTGCCAAGACCTCCAGATCCTGTCTGTGAACTGGACTGTACCTCAGCCTCTATCGGCAGTAATCTTTGGAAATCCTTATATACAGGAGCTGTGCAGGGCGATTCCTGACTGTTCAAACTTGCATGTGACCAGCTTTCAAAATGGCAGGAATTGTCAGAGAGTACCACCACTAGGGTACACTTCTGCATTGTCCTACATGTCTTGAGAATGGCACCATGGGAAATGTGTTGCATAATCAATGAGGTGAGCACTATAAGTATTGTATGAGAATACTTGGTAGAGTTCACCGAGAGAAATCCTCCATGAAACTCCTTGAAATTGGCACTTTGCCAAGACTTTGGAAAGGTCAGCCCAGAGAAAACTAAATCTGAAAGGAAAAGCTGATATTTGTCGAAACTGTTGTGGATGATATAATGATTTCTTCGATTTACACAATGATATGCTTAAATTTTAATAAAGGTTTTTTAAAATAAATCATTAACTTTGATCTCACTATGAGAAGGACCACATTAACAATGGAATCTGAGCAGTAGATATTGAATAGCTTTCACATATACAAGAGCATTTATTTGTGCTTTGTAAAATTATGCTGATGATTTTCCTTAACTGGCAGCTGGCAATTACTAAAATTAAATGGTGTTATTCCATAATGTCCTTCCAGATGGAATAAGTTCTAAAAATCTGGTCTCATATAGACTTGGCAGACTTTTCCAAATCTGCTATTAAAATGCAGAGTAATGTGAGGAATGGTACTGATTTCACAAGGCACGTCCAGAATAGTTATTTCTTTAGGTAGATAGCACAACATCAGAAGCTTCATCTGCCATTCCTCACACAATCTGCCACAGGATTCTCTGAGCCAAAATCTGACTGAATATGATCCCCAATTACAAATAAAACTTGCAATATTAACATGTGAAAGCTACTAACGGTGTATCGCCATCAGTGAATCTGCCTGGCTGTTACTCCTAGAAATCTTCAGACTGTTTCAAGGCAAACCTTTTCCTATATTCTGTGGACGGAGTGCATCTAGGGAAAATTTAAAGGTTAATTTCTACTTGGGTTATAATTCCTTCTTGAAGAATGAATTTGATTCAAGTGAAATAGGATGGTGAAGAACTGATTGAATGATTGCAGAGAGCCCAATCGAATAGCAAGCTCACAGACCTCCTAAGGGTAAATTAGAAGCAATGTGGAAATACGTAACTGTGGCCAATATTTCATCACAGGTTTCAGTTTTGTACACCTCCTGAACCTTGGGACCAATCAGACTTGGATGGGATGCACTCTTCTTTGATAATGAATCAAGTTAGTATCTAATCTTAACAATTTTAAAGATCATATTAATAATCAGAATAGTTATTATAATTGCTTCATTTCAGCATATGACGCAAATTTTACTAATTCATATTGGAAGTAGAATCTAAAAATTCACACTGAGAGGTTGGAATAGTCCATCTGATTTTCCACTGATAAGTGGATGCAATATCATTGGTGCCTCACTTGCTCTGACCTCCTATATGCAAATCAGAAAATGCTGAATTAACAGTATATAACCCTGCTGAATGTATCTGACAGTTATGCAAGCTATTCTCAGTAATCTCATACAAATTTTTGCATTCTCAAATGCAAGAACAAGAAATTATTTTTGTCTACATGAGATTTAAATGCTTATTTTTCCTGTGAATTCAAAAACACGCCTGAATGTTCCTTTTTCTGTTAATCTCAATTTGCTGCAATCTGGTGTCATGATGTTCCCTGCATCTAAATTTACACTACTATTATAATCAGAGCCTCAGTGCAAAGTGAAGCTACTCAATACCATGGCAACAGTTTTAGTTTATAAACAGCTCTAACCCAGGTTTTATCACCAATCACAAATGCAGCCTAAAATACACAATTTAATTTTTGTACGAACTGCTAAGTCTGGAATGTATGCTTGTGATAAGAAGTGACTTAACATTGATATTTTTTCTTAATGTTGCTGGTTAATTCAATGTATACAATATTTGTATTTACAAACATAAATGTCAAACATGGAATTTTAAAAAATGACAATTCTCGAAAGAACAAAAAGTGAGGAATATAAAGAAATCTTTCATTTAGAGAGCTTGATAAAGAATGGGTATAAATCAGAGTGTGAGACAAGCCGTGAATTCCAAACAGGAGGGTAGATGTAGAAGGCAAGCTTGTAAAAGGGGCAAAGAAACCCTCCCAAGGATCTGTGGATGCTGATAAATTAGAAACAAAAACAAAAATTGCTGGAAAGAACTCAGTATCTGTGGCAGTATCTGTGTAGAGAAAGCAGAGTTAACGTTTTGGGTCCAGTAATCCTTCTTCAGAACTGGAACGGATGCCAAAGATGGGGTGGAGGGGGAGGGGGAATGAGTAAATGATAGGTGGAGATGGAGCCCAGAGAGAGACGACAATAAGTTGGGCAGACTGACCAATGGGCAAAGGTCAACCTGGGGGAATCAATAGCTGCTAATGGAGACTGTGAGTAGCTGACAATGGGTTGGTTGTGGTAGCAATACATGTGATGACAAAGACTGGTGCATGGGGTTGGGGTAAGGACATGGGAGGTGCTCAAGCCCTAACATTCGATATTGAGTCCAGAAGGCTGCAGGGGTCCCAAGCAGAAAATGATGCTGAGGATTCCCAAGGAATCTTAAGAAGAGTCACTGGAACTGATACATTAATTCTGCTTTCTAACAAAGAACCTGTTGAGATTTTCCAGCAATTTCTGTATTTGTAAAAGAGGCACATTTACATCGTAGAAGAAACACGATACTATAATGCAATAGAAAACTGACATTATAATACTAATACTACAGAACAATTATTTTTTAGAAAAATAGAACACAAAAACATTAAGAAAAACATAATATCCAAGATGAAAAGTGGATATAATCAATAAACTTAAAGAGATTAAAACACTCATTTTTTTAAAAAATAATTCATTCTCAGGATGAGGGCATCACTGACTAGGCCAGTATTTATTGCCCATCTTTAATTTGCCCAGATAGCAATCAAGAGTCAACCACATTACCGTGGGTCTGGAGTCACATGTAAGCCAGACCAGGTAAGGTTGACAATTTCCTTTCCTGAAGGTCATTAGTGAACCAGATGGGTTTTTCCCTGCAATAAATTCATGTTTATCATTAGAATATTAACTCTAGATTTACATTGAAATCAAATTCCACCATCTCTCATGATGGGACTGGAACCCAGGTTCCCAGAACATGACCTGGATCTCTAATTGACACTCCAGTAGTAATACCACTAGGCCATCACCTCCCCTCTTAAATCAGGTAATATTCACAGTATTTACAGGCATTTAAAAAATCAACAGAAGAGATAGAAGGGCCACTTTTATATACCATTAAACTAATAAGAAGAGAATAATGGCAGAGGGATGGTAAACAGCTAACGTTATTCTCTATTCAAAAAAGGAGTTGAAATTCCTGTTAGCTTAACTTCAATATTAGGAAATATGTTGGAATTTTACTCAAGTTATAATCGAAGAATGTCTATAAGTCTGAAATATAATAAAGTAGATAATACAATTCTCATATGAAAGGGCCTTTCTTTTGTCACATCTTAATGAATTATTTGAAGAAGTAAAAAAGAGAAGAGCAAAGGTGATAGATGCAATATAGTTGGATTTTCACAAGGCTTTCATTAAAGCTTTTGTAGACTCAAGGTTAAGGTCATGACATATGCAGTCAGGGAACTGATAGCAGAATATATAAAAAACTAGCTACAACACTAATTAAAAAAAGAAAGTTAAGGGTAGGTACACAGATTGACAAAAGGGGAGAAATTGTGTTCAATAAGGATTAGTGCTTGAACCACTGATATACACCAGTTAGATAATAATGTGAATAATGGAATTAGAACTATGATTTGAAAGCTTATAGATGACACCAAATTGAGGGAGAGAAATTTAATAATGAGAAAAAATACAATAGAACACAACATTAAGCTTATTGAACAATGTATAACAGGAAAATTAGTTTCAATGCAGCTAACAATGGGGTATTACTATTTTGGTAAGAAGAATAAAGGCATCACAAATTATTCGGATAATAAAGTAAATCCAGCACTGGATACACTTCCAGAGGGATAGAATTTGAACAAGCAGAGGAGTTACATTAAGAATTTCTACAACCTTGATTAGACCACTTTAACAATACTGTGAACAATTCTGGTCTCCACATTATATTAAAAAAAATTCAGGTGGTACTGGAGAAGATGCAAAATAAAACTTATGAGGAAGAGATTTGAACAGAGAGGTCATACCCATCAAGAATGATTGAAAGTACTAATGCTTATTTCCTCCAAAAAGAAGAAAGTTCGCAATTGCCCTGTTAAGGTTCTTTCAAATTGTTTGATATAATAGACAGAAAGAAAATGTTCTGGACCATCCATGCATGCAAACAGGAAATCAAAGGTTAGGGGCGAGAAATCCTGCAGTTAGCAACTCACCTCCTGACTCACCAAAGCCTGCCCACTTTCTACAAATCTTGACCGCATCCTCAGATATCCTTTCCCTTCAAAGTTTGCAAAAGTTTTCAGATGACCCTAAGGTGAATGGTGGAGCAACATGTGCAGACAATCCTGAAAGTTTGCAGAGG
Organism: Chiloscyllium punctatum; assembly: GCF_047496795.1. Taxonomy (NCBI): domain Eukaryota; kingdom Metazoa; phylum Chordata; class Chondrichthyes; order Orectolobiformes; family Hemiscylliidae; genus Chiloscyllium; species Chiloscyllium punctatum. The sequence goes on along the minus strand of NC_092775.1, from coordinate 45,402,441 downwards.
GATATGGAGAGTTTAAGTGAGTGGGAAAAGGTCTGGCAGATGGAGTACAATGTTGATGAATGTAGAGTCATCCGTTTTGGTAGAACTAACAATAAAACAGACTATTATTTGAACAGTGAAAGATTGTGGCATGCTGCTATACAGAGGGACTTTGATGTCCTTGTGCATGAATCGCAGAAGGTTGGTCTGCAGGTGAAACAGGTAATTAAGAAGGCAAATGGAATTTTGTCCTTCATTGCGAAAGGGTTTGAGTTTAGAAGCAGGGAGATTTTGTTGTAGCAGTACAGGATGCCGGTGAGGCCACACCTGGAATATTGTGTGCAGTTTTGGAATCCTTAACAAAGGATAAACTGGCATTGGAGTGGGTGCAGAGAAGGTTCACTAGCTTGATTCTGGATTTGAGGGGTTGGCTTATGAGGAAAGGCTGAATAGACTGGGATTCTATTCATTGGAATTTAGCAGAATGAAGGGGGATCTTATAGAAACATAGAAAATTATGAAGCGAATAGATAACATGGACGTAGGTTTGCTTGCTGAGCAGGAAAGTTCAATTTCAGACGTTTCATCACTATATTAGGTAACATTTTCATTGAGCCTCCGGATGAAGCATTCGTGATATAGTCCAGTTTCTATTTATGTGTTTGGGTTTCCTTGGGTTGGTGATGTCATTTTCTGTTGTGACATCATTTCCTCTGGTGGTGTCATTTCCTGTCTATTTCTCGGGGTGGTAAATGGGATCCAAGTCAATGTTTTTATTGATAGAGTTCCAGTTGGAATGCCATGCTTCTAGGAATTCTTGTGTGTGTCTCTGTTTGGATTGTCCTAGGATGGATATAAGACCATAAGACCATAAGACATAGGAGCAGAAGTAAGGCCATTTGGCCTATCGAGTTCACTCCGCCATTCAATCATGGCTGATGGGCATTTCAACTCCACTTACCCGCATTCTCCCCATAGCCCTTAATTCCTTGTGACATCAAGAATTTATCAATTTCTGCCTTGAAGACATTTAGCATCCCAGCCTCCACTGCACTCCGTGGCAATGGATTCCACAGGCCCACCACTCTCTGGCTGAAGAAATGTCTCCACATTTCTGTTCTGAATTTACCCCCTCTAATTCTAAGGCTGTGTCCACGGGTCCTAGTCTCCTCGCCTAACGGAAACAATTTCCTAGTGTCCACCCTCTCCAAGCCATGTATTATCTTGTAAGTTTCTATTAGATCTCCCCTTAATCTTCTAAACTCCAATGAATACAATCCCAGGATCCTCAACCGTTCCTCATATGTTAGACCTACCATTCCCGGGATCATCCATGTGAATCTCCGCTGGACACGCTCCAATGCCAGTATGTCCTTCCTGAGGTGTGGGACCAAAACTGGACACAGTACTCCAAATGGGGCCTAACCAGAGCTTTATAAAGTCTCAGTAGCACAACGGTACTTTTATATTCCAACCCTCTTGAGATAAATGACAACATTGCATTCGCTTTCTTAATCACGGACTCAACCTGCATGTTTACCTTTAGAGAATCCTCAACTAGCACTCCCAGATCCCTCTGTACTTTGGCTTTACGAATTTTCTCACCGTTTAGAAAGTAGTCCATGCTTGTATTCTTTTTCCAAAGTGCAAGACCTCGCATTTGCTCACATTGAATTCCATCAGCCATTTCCTGGACCACTCTCCCAAACTGTCTAGATTCTTCTGCAGCCTTCCCACTTCCTCAGTACTACCTGCCTGTCCACCTAACTTTGTATCATCGGCAAACTTCGCTAGAATGCCCCCAGTCCCTTCATCCAGATCATTAATATATAATGCGAACAGCTGTGGCCCCAACACTGAACCCTGCGGGACACCGCTTGTCACCGGCTGCCATTCCGAAAAAGAACCTTTTATCCCAATTCTCTGTCTTCTGTCAGACAGCCAATCTTCATTCCATACCAGTAGCTCACCTCGAACACCATGGGCCCTCACCTTGCTCAGCAGCCTCCCGTGTGGCACCTTATCAAAGGCCTTTTGGATGTCTAGGTAGATAACATCCACTGGTTTTCCCTGGTCTAACCTACTTGTCACCTCTTCAAAGAACTCCAACAGGTTTGTCAGGCATGACCTCCCCTTACTAAAACCATGTTGACTTGTTCTAATCTGACCCTGCTCTTCCAAGAATTTAGAAACTTCATCCTTAATGATGCATTCTAGAATTTTACCAACAACCGAGGTTAGGCTAATTGGCCTATAATTGTCCATCTTTTGCCTTGATTCTTTCTTGAACAAGGGGGTTACAACAGCGATCTTCCAATCATCCGGGACTTTCCCTGACTCCAGTGACTTTTGAAAGATCTCAACCAATGCCTCCGCTGTTTCCTCAGCCACCTTCTAGTTGCCCTAGTTGTTGTCCTAGTCAAAGTGGTGTCCCTCCTCATCCGTATGCAAGGATACTAGTGAGGGTGTGTCATGTCTTTTTGTGGCCAGTTGATGGTCATGTATCCCGGTGGCTAGGTTTCTGCCTGTTTGTCCAATGTAGTGTTTGTTACAGTATTTTGTAAATGGCATTGATTTTTCTTGTCTGTATCGGGTCTTTCAATTTCATTAGCTGCTGTTTTAGTGTGTTGGCGGGTATGCGGGCTACCATGACTCCAAGAGGTCTGAGTAGTCTGGCTGTCATTTCCAAGATATCTTTGACATGGGGAAAGTGCCTAGGGTTTCCGGACGTGGTTTGTCTGCTTGTTTGGCTTTGTTGCTGAGAAATTGGTGGACTGTGTTCATTGGTTACCGATTTTTTTCTGAATACACTGTGTAGGTGAATTTCCTCTGCTCTTCGTAGTTACTCTGTGCTGCAGTGTGTGTTGGCTCATTGAAATATTGTTCTCATGTAGCTTCGTTTGTGGGTGTTGGGATGATTCCTTCTGTAATTCAGTATTTGGTCCGTATGTTTTCCTGTAGACGCTGGATTGAAGTTCCCCATTGGCTGTTTGTTCTACTTTGACACCTCGGAATGCAATTTGTTGATGTTTTTCTCCTCTTTAGTGAATTTTATGCCAGCTTGGCATCATGGTAGCCCACATACCCTCCAACACACTAAAACAGCAGCTAATGAACTTGAAAGACCCGATACAGACAACAAGCAAAACCAATGTCATTTACAAAATACCTTGCACAAACTGTAACAAACACTACATTGGACAAACACGCAGAGAACTAGACACCAGGATACATGAACATCAACTCACCACAAAAAGATATGACCCATTCTCACTAGTATCCTTACATATAGATGAGGAAGGACATCACTTTGACTGGGACAACACATCCATGCTAGGACAAGCCAAACAGAGACATGCACAAGAATTCCTAGAAGCATGGAATTCCAACTGGAACTCTAGCAGCAAACACATTGACTTGGATCCCATTTCCCACCCCAAGAGAAATAGAACAGGAAATGAAATCACCAGAGGAAATGATGTCACCACAGGAAATGACACCACCAACCCAAGGACATCCAAACACATAAATAAAAAGTGGGCTAAAACACTAGTGCTTCATCCAGAGGCTCACTGAAGATGTTACCTAGTATGGTGATGAAATGTCTAAAAATGAATCTTCTAGCTCAGAGAGCAAACCTACTTCCAGAACCTCAACCTGAGCTACAAATCTTCCCAAAATCTGCTAGTTGATAACAGAAGGAAAGAGGAGGTGAAACTTGAACAAGAGAACATAGCCTGAAATTTAGGGGGAGCAGATTTAGGACTGACTTGAAGAGGAACATTTTCACCCAGTGGGTTGTGAATTTGTGGAATTCCCTGCCAATTGAAGTAGTTGAGGCCTCCTCATCAAAAGTTTTTAAGGCTAAGATAGATGGCCTCTTGAACAGCAAAGGAATTAAGGAGTAATGTGAGAGGGTGGGTAAGTGGAGCTGAGACCACAAAAAGATCAGCTTATTGAATGGCAGAATGGGCTCAAAGGGCCAGATGGCCTATTCCTGTTCCTAGTTCTTATGTTAATCAATGCCCAGTAACAGCACTGTGAAATGTCTACAAGATGCACAGCAGAAATTAACCAAGATTCCTCAGGCAGCACCTTCTGAACCCATGACCCCTGCCATTATGAAGATACATAGAAACACCAGCACCTGCAAGTTTCCCTTCAAGCCATACACTAACCTATCTTGGAAACATACCACCGATCCTTCAGTGACATTGGGTCAGGATCCTGGAATTCCTTCGCTAATAGCATTGTGTGTTTATCTACACCAAACAAACTGCAGCGATTTAAGAATACAACTCACCACCACCTCCTGAATGAACAGATAGAGAGATATCGGGAGATATACAGAGACAATCAGAAATAAATACAATAGGAATTCAGGACTATTTTTATTCGCAAAATGGCAAAAATGCTGAAGTCCTAGAAAGAGTTAATGATGTACTTAACAACAAGCTATAGTAGCACAAGATAGATTAAAAAATGTAAAAGGATATGCTGATTGGGTTAGGTGAAGAGAAATGGGAGAAGATACCACTGGAGCATAAATGCTTAACTGGAGATGTGCTAATTTCTGAGAACTGTGCAGGGAAATGAACTGATCAATTTGGTATTTACAACTCGCAGGCAGACTGGTTGGACAGAATGACCTGTTTCTATGCTGTTAAATTAATGTAATTCTAAAAAATTTAACTAATATCCAAGCAATGTTCCAGAGGCATGTATTCTATACCTCCTAGCTTTGAAACATTATTGAAGATTTAGTATAATTTGGCTTTATGAAGAGTTCATTGTTGAGGGCTAAAGAAGTACTTGAGATAGAGAAGACCAACTTGAATGCAGCATTAACAATGGAGAAGTTCCATCTGAAGTCAGTTGAGATAATGTACACAGGCTGTACTCAAACTATCTCCTCTTTAAACATTGCTTAGTATAGCTCTTTCTGCCCACAGGTTGTAAAATCCAAATTATCCAACTCAGTTCTCTGAAATTAGCGCATCTCTAATTAAACATTTATGATCTAAATTTGCTCCATGTGCTGGCTTTATTGGCTCCTGTCTTTATCCCTTCACATAGAAAGTAACTACATCACAGGTCTCATGCCTGTGAGAGGGCAGTGTGTTTAAGCTAGAGTGTACACATGCATTTCTTCAAATATTCCCCTTTTCAAGAAAAATGTCTTCATTAAAAAATGCATGCACTATCATTTGCACTTGTAAGTTATCTGGTATATATGGTTTTATCAAAAAAAACAGACATGATTAAAACACTTCATTCTAGTCTGTCTCACTATAGTCTGACCTTGCGCCATCCATTGCACAGATTATCTTGAAAGTGTTCAGGTGTTCCTGAATGTGTACTATTAGACATTGTTGATTGGTTGGGTATCTGGTCATTCCTGGAGTGATGGGAAATGTCTTTTGGTTTATGATAATTGGATGTAAATTCAATTGATTGTTCTTCCTGCATCAGGATTGCTTCAATTTTGTATCACTCTTAGCTTTCTTGTGTTTCTTTGACTTCTACTGTGCTGTTTAGTCACTTGGAGCTGCCATTTTCTTGATTACTCCTTCTGTTCCAGCTCCTATGTATTGTATTTCAGACTAGACTTGACAAGATCTGAAACTTCATTAGAAGTACAGTATTGGTCTCACAAACACAATTATTTTGAAATGATATTCACCTGAAAGACATCCAAAATTTGTGAAAATATTCTTTTTTGGGGTGTCTGTTCAGCAGTTAATGACACGGTGCCCTACAAAACACTGCAACTTTCTTCTTTTACATCTGAGTTACCAGTCCAAACAGATTTGTTTGAGCTGGGATGAGAGAGTGTACTTAGTGTTTACTATCTGGAATTAATCTTCTTTAGTTCCGAGCTTCATTTGTCCTCTAGGATTTCAGCATCACACCATTATATAACTCCAACTTAACCTTTGATGGATTCATTTTTGAGTCAATATCTTAAGGGACTTCACACAGGTTTGCAATTTTCACAGTGTTGCACTTAGATACGATGTCTATCTGGCACTTCACATTCATTTTGTGCTCTCCTTCCACAGTCACCATTCTAACAGTCACAAGCCATTTATCACCTTGAGACTGGATGGTGACAGCCTGTTATATGGTGAAGACTGATTCATCAGGATCATCGTCAAACATCTTTCCTGCAGCTTTTTGTGTAAGCCTGCTTTGTTACTTCCCAGCAAAGTATTTGGGTGCAAAGTGATTCATCTTCGTGCAGTTAGACCACTGCCTTTCCCATGTGATGTAGGTTTCCTATTCTTTTGCATTTGTCCTCCAGTATATTTGCATCCTCTATGCTGATTTTGATCTTTCTGTTGGTCCTTCCGTATATATTACTTGCTTTTCTCCTGAGTTCTGATGTTAAGTACATACCATTCATAAGTAATGTTTTTAGAAGGTTCAAAATAGGTATTCAAAGACCTTAAAAATATATCTCATCTGATTGTTTGGCTCTTCAGTGATGTCCAAGGAACAATAAAGCTTTCTCCAACAAAGTTGCTAATCTTATTTGATCAAGTTTTCTATCCAACTTTGTGGACTACCTCATAATTTTGCCATTGATGCTGGAAGAATCCCAATTCCATCTCTCACCACCTTTCATCCAATAGGGACAGGAAGTGGAAAATTCAAAGCAATATTTAAACTCAGTCTGTGGTCTAAATTTGCAGACTAAAATTTTTGATAAGCTCTGTAGTGTCTTACGTTATCTGTCCCTCTTACAGCCCTCAAAATCCACACAACTACCCAGAGGTGCAATTTGGACTCTACTGGGAAAATTATGAGGTAGCCCACGGAGTTGGACAGAAAACTTAATCAACAGACACATGCACAACCAACTCTACTTACAAGTTTTCCTCAAATTTACACATCATCCTAAATTGGAAAGCTGTCATGGTATAGCAGTTTCCATAACAATCCTATGTCTTATAAATCATTTCACCACACATAATATTCCTGCCCTTTTTTTGTAGTTATGCCACTGGATCTTCTAGATCCACAGCAGGCAATGCCCTTGGTTTAGTGTTTCAGTTGGTGGTACCTCCAAATCTATAGCTCTTCCTCAAAACTGCAATGTTTTGTTGGCTTGTGATGGCTGAGGTGGAATTTGAACCCAGACATTTGTAACTCAGAGGTAGGAGTTTTCAACTGAGCTACAGCTGATACACTTAGGCAATAATAATTGGCCTTTCCTGTAGGCTCTTATCCCAAGAATTAATCAAAAATGATATATTCATCCTGCTCTCCTTCCGAAGGTCATCTTGAATTCTTCTATCAAAAATATACAATTTAATTGCTCAAAAGTGCTTATGTATTTACTCTATCAGTATCATGTGATGTTGAATAGAACTTTTAATAATGTCTTTGTTTCCATTTGTCCTTCAAATCCTCTATGAGCCCATTTCAGAAAATTCTAATGTATTATGGTCAGTTATTTTCATAGGCTGATCCTTCCTACGTTGCATATTATTGAAAAAAACACACCAATGTTCTCAGTCTCAGAAATGAATCTGGGTATCAATGTTCCTTACTTTTGCTCCTTAATTTGACAAAAAGTGGGTCTCTGATTTGGGGAAGGGTCTAAAATGGGGATGATTAGATTCCCTACAATGTGGAAACAGGCCCTTCGGCCCAACAAGTCCACATCAACCCTCCAAAGAGCAACCCACCCAGACCCATTTCCCTCTGACTAATGCACCTAAAACTACAGGCAGTTCAGAATGGTCAATTCACCTGACCTGCACATCTTTGGACTGTGGGAGGAAACCGGAGCACCCGGAAGAAACCCACACAAACACAGAGAGAATGTGCAAGCTCCACACAGTCGCCCAAGTCTGCAATCAAACCTGGGTCCCTGGTGCTGTGAGGCAGCAGCGTTAACCACTGAGCCACCATGCCGCCCAATCCTTTGAAATAGATATTCCTCAACTTCCACTCACCAATACCTTCAGTTTCTCCCCTTTAACTGGCCACTGCTTACCTCAATCCAAGGTTTTTGGATCTTATCATGCAATAACATGAAAGCACAAATAAAAATAGTTCATCATCAGGAATAGTCAGAATGTCATGTGATTAGAATCACAATTTAAACTGCGAGGAATGTATCCAATAGAGATGGCAACACAAAATCATTCTCATGGTATAGAGAATGCACTCTCAGCACATCCACAACATTTGCCCATGATCCAGAGTTGTGCCAAGAATCTGCTTGTATCAGAGAACCTTCCACAGGTCCTTGAAGGAAGTCAATCAGATCTGCAACAGTATGCACCTATTTTTAATAAACATTTCAAAACAGGATCTTTGGGCTTCATGACCCAGAACCAAAGGCCTCTCAGCTGGGTGTACACAGGAACGAGGGCCCACACGAAGTATAATGCTGACAGCCTGTGACACGAAAATCAGGTGTAAAAAGGTCAGAACACAAAGGAGCTGAAATACATTCTCAACAGTGGCTCAGACAAAGGAGATTTTTAGCTCAATATGCATTCTGTATTCTTTATCCATTGACTTCAGTAAAAATAAAGTTACCTTTCATAATAGTTATGCTTGCTTTCTTCACTGTTCTTAATGGCAACCTACTCATATAAAAAATGATGTTCCAATGCAGATCTTGTTAGTTGTTATTTGGATGAGTTTCAATGTGAGCTAGTAAAATATAAATTGAATTTAACTTTAGCTTGTTCATCACAAACATACATTGAATGTAAGATTTTATTACACTGAATAGGTTCATTTAAAGGACAAGAACGTCAGACCTGTCCTTGGTTTTACACAGGAATTATTGAAGTGTGTTACTGTTATTCAATCTTATTAAAAATTTATTTTGTAGGCTGAAATCCTTCCAATTTGGTTTCGCTGGCCATCATTATTGTCTGGACGCAATGGCTCCTAATGCTTTGATTGTCCCTTACCCAAGTACATTTCAATACGGAGTTTACAGACAAAGTGTTGTGTTAACCATCTGTGACTGTATTCAGCAAGGATGGACAACAATATATGACACATCAGGGAATTAAATTGAGATGGTTCAAATTGAAATTCAAGATCATAAAGGGAAATGTTGAAGAGGGGATATTCAATCAGGCTAGATTGCTGTATTGAGTTTGAACATGTTGTATGTATCTAATTAGAAAACTGTGTCTTTAATTGTGAGCTTGTGTTCAAACAAGCATTAAAAACTCAAGTAAGTGTAAGTCTGCTGATGAAAATGGCTCATGAAAAAGTAATTGATACAAGGTAAGAAAATCAATTTTATAAATGCTTCGAGAATAGTTGTCACATTTGGGCCTTCACTCTCTAAATGTAACTCCGAAGAATCACAGGTCATAAATATATGCAGAAAAAAATCCACTAATTCCAATTGTTGTTCTGACATTGACAGAAGCCAAGAAGTTAAATATTTAGAGTTGCAACCAGACAGTACACCCTTCCAACAAGTATCTCCTTTTCCATTGGAATAATGGCCTTCAAGCAACAGATTCATTTAACATTAAAAATGCACCCAGATAAATGCACAAGATGTTAGTTTGTATTTCCAATTTACATGCGGTTGAATTTATCTTTTTCGATAATGTTTCAATTTTAGATGTCTCTCGACGCTTGTTTATACTTGCCAGTGTGATGTGTATCCTAATACGAGTAAACTTTGAAAATTGTGAGTCAAATAGAATCTCATTCACTAATTGCAGCTGAGTTTTTAAATCTTTATATGTCTTTGTGCCATTCCTATAAAGGCTACTTATGTCTGTTACATTAATGTCAAGCATGTATTTCTTCAAATACTAGGACTTTCTGAAAAGGTTATGTTACAGAAATGCACACTGGCTATGTAGCCTTATCCATCAGGCATATTTGGGAATTCAAGTGTGTAGTATCTTGTGTTTCTTTCCTTAACAAACAGAATATTGTCTGCTCTGAAATTACATACTTCGATTAGATTACATTACAGTGTGGAAACAGGCCCTTCGGCCCAACAAGTCCACACTGACCCGCCAAAGTGCAACCCACCCATACCCCTACATTTACCCCTTACCTAACACTATGGGCAACTTAGCATGGCCAATTCACCTGGCCTGCACATCTTTGGACTGTGGGAGGAAACCGGAGCACCCGGAGGAAACCCACACAGAGAATGTGCAAACTCCACACAGTCAGTCGCCTGAGGCGGGAATTGAACCCAGGTCTCTGGTGCTGTGAGGCAGCAGTGCTAGCCACTGTGCCACTGTGCCACTGTGCCGCCCACTTAGTCCTACCTGGAATCACAATATGTCTTCTCAACACAAGAAGCCAAATATTTGGTTTGGAATAGGTTTACTGCCACTGGGAGACAGGTTCTAACTATTTAATTTGATGCAGCCAATGAAAGGGATGCTGTAGCTTCTGGATGGCCGACAACTAGAAACGGTCCCCAGATTCTTGGATACATTGTACAGGTCCTCGTTTTGGAGAAAGCTACCATTTAACTGCCTCATAGTTTAAATGTTGGGAACAGTGATGACTGACATTAACAGCATTAACCCTTTGTTCGAACCAAATTACAGTGTCCTTGCAAATGATAAGCTGCATTTGCTTTGAAAATAATGGGGAAGCCAACAGCACTCAATTAATTATATTCAAATTGGACAGCAACTACTAGTATCTGCACTTATGCAATTAAACATGGAAAACCAGAATGTCTTTATTATTTCACAGAATGTGGGTGTTGCAGATGAGGCCCCTTTGACAAGGTAATAGTGAATCACCTTCTTGAATTACAGCAGTCCTTCGGGGTTTCTTGTCCAATTTCCAAGTTCCTCCATTAGCTTTCCAAAAAAGGCATCTTGCCATCTGTCTCACTAGTCAAACACAATAAACAGTGTAAAGATGCGGTGCTTGCCCCATTGACATAGATTAACCTGGCACATAAATGTTGAGTTTATCCATTCCAATATAGGAACCCTTTTATGGTGTGATAACTTTTGATTGCTGCCAAAGTGATTCTTTGGCACTGGCAATTTAGGTTTACAAATGTGGGGTGTGATCTTGGAACTGATGGAGTTTTTGATGACTGTCTGGAGAACTGAGGAGGCACTTCCATCACTCCTTTTTAAGAAGGCTTGTTACATGTGGAATGTTTTGCAAGTACAATTACATCTTGCCATGATTCTTGAAAAGCAGTGCAAATTCCAGGAGCCAAATGACTTACTGCTGGCTCTAATTTGTACATATGTTTGCATCCATCTTTTACCACTCAAGTACTTGACTAGCCCATAGTGAGCTTCCTGCAAATCAAAGATGTGGTGGTGGAAGTCCCCCTTGGTGAGACTCTCCATTGAGCACTTCTTCTGTAAATCAGCTTTGTCACTGGGGAGATAGTGATACACTCTGTATGTTGAGTCCCTCAACCCCCCTGGGTCAACACCTGCTCAGCAATGTAAGGCCTTTAAGAGGGAATTAATTGCCCACCTAAGGGACTCACTTGGCAGCAGGCTTTCCTGCGATTGGTGTAATTAGGATGGAGATGGTAAGGTGATGGTGTCCTCACTGTCCCACCCAATTAGGTAGCCCTCAACATTCCACATGTACAAGATTCCTTCAATATAGTCACATTCCTTCTAGATTTCAAACACTGGAGATAGTTTTAAAAAGGTTATATTTGTGTTATGACACAGTGGTGAATTCCTCTGTTACTTAAACCAAACACTCAGAAAATCTCACCTTGCCTCGTAATCTAAGTGAAAGTGAGGACTGCAGATGCTGGAGATTAGAGTAAGATTAGAGTGGTGCTGGAAAAGCATAGCAGGGCAGGCAGCATCCAAGGAGCAGGAAAATCGACGTTTCAGGCAGGAGCCCTTTATTAGCAATGAGGCTGGGAGCCTCAGGGTGGAGAGATAAATGGGAGGGGATGGGGCTGGGGAGTAGGTAGTTGAGAGTGCAATTAGTGGATGGAGGAAGGGGTAAAGGCGAGGAGGTTGGAGAGGAGGGTGGAGCGGATAGGTGGAAAGGAAGATTGACAGGCAGGACAGATCATGAGAATGGTGCTGAGCTGGAAGTTTGGAACTGAGGTAAGGTGGGGGAGGGGAAATGAGGACCCCACTGCCCTGTGGTCAAACACCCGCACCAATCAGCCTCACTGCTCCATGGCCACATTTCAACTCCCCCTCCTTGCTGTGGGCCTGTATCCACATATCAGCTAAATCAGGTATAATGGCACATCTCCTTCCCTAAAGGATATTAGGGCAGCACGGTGGCACAGTGGTTAGCACTGCTGCCTCACAGCGCCAGAGACCTGGGTTCAATTCCCACCTCAGACGACTGACTGTGTGGAGTTTGCACATTCTCCCTAAGGCTGCGTGGGTTTCCTCCCACAGTCCAAAAATGTGCAGGTCAGGTGAATTGGCCATGCTAAATTGCCCGTAGTGTTAGATTAGGGGTATGGGTGCGTTGTGGGTCAGTGTGGGCTTGTTGGGCTGAAGGGCCTATTTCCACACTGTAAGTAATCTAATCTAAATTAGTGAACCAGGTCAGTTTTTAACAGTTTCTTGGTCACCATTATTGAGACTAGTTTTCAACTTCAGATATTACTAATCAATTTTACATTTCATCAACTGTCACTGTATCCCTGAACAAGCGCTATCATTTTACAGCTGTCCTCCATGCCGAGGACATGCAGGCCCTGGGCTTCCTCCACCGCCACTCCCTCACCATGCGACGTCTGGAGGAAGAATGCCTCATCTTCTGCCTTGTAACCTTTCGACCTCAGGGCATCAATGTTGACTCCACCAGTTTTGAGCACCACTCTAATCTCACCTCATAATCTGTTAGAATATGAGTGACAGAGAACTCCCAAATTCCACTATTTAAAGAAAATAACATCAATTTATTTTTTAACTCTGAAAGTGGACATTAAACAAAAACTATTCACAACTCTAAGCCCCCTTTCTCTTAACTGCTTATTACCAGTCTCCAACTTTCTAACAATATGCTGTTCCAATAAGACACTTACTAAAATTACATCAACTTAATTTCAAAGCTTCACAGCTGCTGTCATCTTTGGTGTCTGTCTTCCTCCAGCTGAAGATCTCCCTGGGTTGTCTTCTTTCTTTTTACTGCAAATATGTTTCATATGAAAAGGTACCTTTGGTAGAGAGTGTTTCCTAATTTCTTGGGTCTCTCTTGATGGCAGTTGCTTTTTCTGCAATTTTCACAATCTCCACACTTTTATATCCCCAACATCAGATCATCTCATTGGTTCAATGTTGGCAAAGCAATAAATTTAAACTTGATTGGGTTTTAGTATCCTGGGGCATAATTTAAACTGATTAGTGAAATTCAAATTGTTGTCAAAACAGCAGCCAAAACTCAGGTACCATTTCACAGCCAAATGTTACATATTTGCAATTTTCCAGTACACTCTTGGACTGCCATCTAGAATATATCACAGGTGCTTATAAACCCTCAGTTCAGATCAGCATTGACTGTCTCTTAAAAGTATAGTACGCACCTTCAACTTCATAACATTTGTCATTTTCTACTTTATACCTTTCACTTGGAACCCAGTTTTTCCTTTTTTTTCATTTATATCTAAATTGATTTTAAATTCACTTTTCTAACACTTTTGCTTCAGACCCTGTAGTGCATATTACTGATTCCTTAGTCTGATGAGAGCTATCCAGTTGCTTCCCCTTTTCAGGCAGACTTAAGATACCTGATTGAGAAAATTGGGCAGTTTGGATAGTTGGTTGACAGGAACTTTCCATGCAAAGTCTCATAAAAAGCTCAAAGGTCAAGGCTGAGTCGAATAAAGAATTTTACTTAGTGCAAAGCTCAGCTTGATAGCTGTACACTTGTTCTCTCCTGACTGAGACCAAGAAGATTCTTTTCCACAGACAAATACAGTTTTTTCTTTAACTTTATTTCATGAGATTTGAGTACCAATGGCATGGCCAGCATTTGTTGCTCAACTCTAATTACCCTTGAGATGATTGGCTTACTGTGGGACTGTATACTCATACCAGCTAGATCAGGTCATAATGGCACATTTCCTTCCCTTCAGGATATTAGTTAACCAGGTCGGTTTTTAACAGTTTCTTGGTCACCATTATTGAGACTAGTTTTCAACTTCAGATATTGCTAATCAATTTTACATTTCATCAACTGCCATTGTATTCCTGGACAAGCGCTGTCACTTTGGAGCTGTCCTCCATGGTTCCTAAGATTTGCCCCATACATGGCAGATGGGGGGAGATTGGCACCTCACTTTGTGGACAGATTCTGGAGAGCATGCTAGATGTGATAGGTGTCTGAAAAGAGTAAGAGAGACAGAAACCCTCAAAATATTTAAGAAGGTGTCTGGATTTGCATTTCAAGTACAGGGCTAAGGACCAAATGTTGGAAAGTGGGATAGGCTGGGTGACTCATTTTTGACTTGCATAGACATCATGGGCCAAGTGGCCTTTTTCTGTACTATACATTTTCTACAATGGGATAATTTTATCATTAAACCACAGTTCTACATATTAAAACAAGATAACATCTTCCACTCAATGTATTCAAGGTTTCATCTTTACTTTGAAGCTTTTGAAGTACAGATCTGATAAAGACAAATTTTACAAATCGTCATACTCAAAATGTCCACAGTTACGTCAGAGAGTGTAAGTGGAAGAATGAGGACTGCTTATTGAAGAGAGCAAGTGGTATAGTAGTACAGTAATATCATTGGACAGAAATCCAGGTTTAATGCTCTGGGAATATAGATTTAAATCCCACCATAGCTGGTAATTTTGTTTTAAATTTCAGGAGTTAAACATCTGATGGTGGCCATTCAACCATTATAGACTGTTGTAAAACTTCAGGGGTTCACCAACATTTTTGAGGATAGGAGAACTGCAGTCCTTACCTGGCCTGGATACATGTGGTTCCAGACCAACAATGTGGTTGCCCTCAGAAATGGCCTAGCAAGTCACACAGTTGTTTCCAACTTATCAAAAAATCTAAGAAAATAAACCAGACAGACAACTCAGTATCAACCAAGATACTGGAAACGATCATGTCAAATCCAACCTCCTCACAAAGATATAGTGACTTGTGCTAAAACTGGAAGAGGTGAAGTCATGAAATCCTACCTTACGAAGAATGTCACAGACACCATAGAGTCATAGAATCATAGAGATGTACAGCATTGAAACAGACCCTTTGGTCCAACCCGTCCATGCCGACCAGATATCCCAACCCAATCTAGTCCCACCAGCCAGCACCTGGCCCATATCCCTCCAAATCCTTCCTATTCATATACCCATTCAAATACCTCTTAAATGTTGCAATTGTACCAGCCTCCACCACTTCCTCTGGCAGCTCATTCCATATACGTACCACCCTCTGCGTGAAAAAGTTGCCCCATAGATCTCTTTTATATCTTTCCCCTCTCACCCTAAATCTATGCCCTCTAGTTCTGGACTCCTCGACCCCAGGGAAAAGACCTTGTCCATTTACCCTATCCATGCCACTCATATTTTGTAAACCTCTGTAAGGTCACCCCTCAGCCTCCGACGCTGCAGGGAAAACAGTCCCAGCCTGTTCAGCCTCTCCCTGTTGCTCAAACCCTCCAACCCTGGCAACATCCTTGTAAATCTTTTCTGAACCCTTTCACGTTTAACAACATTTTTCCAGTAGGAAGGAGACCAGAATTGCACGCAATATTCCAACAATGGCCTAACCAATGTCCTGTATAGCTGCAACATGACCTCCCAACGTCTGTACTCAATACTCTGACCAATAAAGGAAAGCATACCAAACGCCTTCTTCACTATCCTATCTACCTACAACTCCACTTTCAAGGACCTATGAACCTGCACTCCCAGGTCTCTTTGTTCAGCAACACTCCGTAGGACCTTACCATTAAGTGTATGAGTCCTACTAAGATTTGCTTTCCCAAAATGCAGCATCTCGCATTTATCTGAATTAAACTCCCATCTGCCACCTCTCAGCCCATTGGCCCATCTGGTCCAGATCCTGTTGTAATCTGAGGTAACTCTCTTCACTGTCCACTACACCTCCAACTTTGGTGTCATCTGCAAACTTACTAACTGTACCTCTTCTGCTCGCATCCAAATCATTTATGTAAATGACAACAAATAGAGGACCCAGCACCAATCCTTGTGGCCACAGGCCTCCAGTCTGAAAAACAACCCTCCACCACCACCCTCTGTCTTATACCTTTGAGCCACTCTTACCATTCCAGGAGAGGTGGCTGCACAGTAGTATACAGCAGGAACTGTGTTATCCTGGTAGTTCTCAACATTGACCTTGGATCCCATGATGTTTCATGGCTTCAAGTCAAACATGGGCAAAGAACCCTCTTAGTGGTTACCACAACTCCCCCAACCCCTTGGTTGACAGATTAGTACTCGTCCATGTTGAAGATCAATTGGGAAAAAACGTGAGGGTGGCAAGGACACAGAATATAGTCTGGGTGTAGATCAACAATGTGCATCACCAAGAATAGCTTGGTAACTTCAATATTGACTGAGCTAAAGGTTTTGAGGAATATTCTAAGAATGATACTATTTTAGAATATACCTGTATTAATTATAATTGGGTTTAATGTAAATAGTTACATCATCCAACAAACATTGCCAAAATTGGAACGCTGCTGTTGAATTATATACTGCATCAAGGAATATTTTAAGGACCACAATGGTGCTACAATATCCATGAAAAATGTTGAAGTCATATGTAAATTTTACAGGTTGTAATTTCTGTCCTTATAATTACTATCATTGGTTGAAATTGCACTATTGTTAGGGAAATTTTATGTGACAAAGATTGAAATTTAAACAGTACAGTTTTTTTGATGTGTTAATAATTAATAATGATCTGAGTAGATTCCAATAATTTAATGTCTAATGATCTGAGTTCGTAAAACCCTCAAAATTATCAGCTATGTGAGGTGTTGCGTAGGAGCTGGTGTAAAATGGAGCAACAGAAGGTACAGATGAGTCAGGAAAGTTAAATATTACAAGCGGAGATAAAGTGTTTTGCCAACTGAAGTATATTTAATACACCAGATAATATAGAAGCTTTCTTAAGTTATAGGCAGCTGATTTTCCTGATTAACTTCAATGATTGTTTAAAAACAAATGGCCTTCAATTATTTCACTCACAGAAAATTTGCTTCATGGAATGACTGGAATTCCATGAGAAAAGATGTAAGTGGTGAGACCTAATGAAACTTTAAAACTCCATGAAAGATTTCCCCTCTCCCATGACAATGCATTTATTTTGGCTTCTCCTTCCCTACTTGCTGCATCCAAATCATGGTTGGATTTCCTTCCAGTCTTTACAACACTGCCATCTACATGACAACATGGTGACTCTGGTAAGCAATTGTCATGCTCCTAGGTTATCCCAGTGGTGGAAGAGAGCTCTGTATTCCTCTCTCCTTTCAATCAGACAGTCAATGGCTTAAATCAGCATCTGCAAATACCAGCAATGCCTCTGCCCTTTAAATCCATCTCAACCTCTTTGAATGATACAGCAGTATTGCTCAATCATGCTTCTGTCATGTGTTTCTCATGCCGATGAGAGCACTGTTGTCCTATTCAAAGACATCTAGTCAAAAACTAAGCTGGAATGGTGTTGGAGGGCCAAGCAGAACTTATGCCTTACTGAAACATTATTGAATAACAACAATCTAAGCAATATTTCTAGTTTATTTTCAAATACACATAGTAATTCTGCAAAGCTGTGCATCAAAATAGACAGGAATAAAAATCAAAGGCAAAGCTATGAATCCATAAGAACAATTTTGTGGCTTTACTCAGTTGCGACTTCATGCCAACAACAGAACATTGCTTAATAGTAGAATTCTGGAGTACAGAGGAATCTATTCAACTGATATCTATGCCTACTGAACAGTCTTCATTCCTTTGCCATGACCTTTACTTGTATCTTAGAAAATCTCTCTTCTTCAATAGTTACCCACTTCTCTGTTAAAGGCTATTCTGGAGTTTATGTCCTTCAATATCTCAGGAAGAACAGTTGTGTGTTAAAAAGAAAAGTTAATTTAATCGCCTTTGAATAAATATATGCCCTCTGTAAAGTCTGCTATTTGCAATACCAAGGGAAAGTTTCATTTTGTTTGGATGTAGTACAGGCTTGAGTGAGCATCATTGACCAAGCTTCCATTAACCATAACATATTCTTGTGACTGTAATGAAATGTAAATTGTTATTAATTTTTACAAAAGAGTAGAATTGCATTGTTGAGTTCATCAAATTGAACTGCTGGAATTATGAATATGAGCACTTCTTGTCCATCATCTTTCTGTCATATAGCAACAGGAAATGGTTCATAGCAACAGCTGAAGAAACCCCTGATTTACAAAGACAACTGTCATATCTTAAAACATATTGTACAACTGACATCTGAAATAACTCCACAGTGCTGGTATCCCAACACCATGTCACCCTTTATTTACATGTAGATAGTCCTTGACACTGGTTCATCTCTCTCAGAGCCAGCTCTCAGTGTGTCAGAATGGCTGACACTTGTCTTTTAATCTGTGAGCCAGGGCTCCCTGTTTGACCAGATTAATAGCCCCAATCAGGGAACTCATATTCTATGAGGTCCACCTGGCTGGCCTTATTACAATCACTACAGCATCATTTTGCTTTCATTTCATTACTAATTCTTAACAAAGAAAATGTGAATGTTTTTTCAGATGAGGATGATTCCAAACAATTGCACATACTGCGAACAAATTCATTATCTAAAAAATGTCCTTGTAGGCAGAGTATTGTAAGAAATCATAGGTTAAACATTTAATTTGCAGTAGTACACTGCCTGTGAGTCCAGACAGCAGAATTGCATCTTACATGACGTGACAAATGCTCCGTTACTTTCACCAGGTGAAAAATCAGTAAAAGACTAGCAATGCCTAGAAATTGATGTACTGCAACTCTATTTTGAGATACACAAGACAAGTCTGACATTGTCAATCATAATTTTTATTGTATTTTTCCTTCTGGTAATAAAAGAGGTGTGGTATTATTTCAGAAGTAAACATATCTATTGTATTCCAGTATTTAAAATGCCTTTCAAAAAAACATTTTGTCCAAATGTCATGATAAATTTGAACTATTAATTTAAGACCATTGACAGTGCATACATCAATGTAGCGAAAATTATATTCAGCCAACATACAAAAGTTTACAGATTTATTGATTGTATGTCCCCTGAGACACCTTACCCTACAAATTTAATAAATAATTCAATAACATGATATACAGTACTTTTATCAGTACTATACTTGGCTGACTGCTGAATGCTGTTTAATGATGTTGCTAGTAAAAATTGTTTCCTTCCTTTTCTGACCAGAGTCTTCTTTTATCCCTGGCAATTAGAATCTTCAAATACTTATGAACATCTAACGTCAGCTTTAAATAATAGGTCCGTATCATTCCTGAAATTCAAGCTCAGTGATGCTGTTTCAGGAATACATTTTTAACTGTAAATATTTTCCCAGTGCAGCAGGACTTGTGTTTCTCATTTTATATTTATTGGAACCTTCTAGCCAGAATTATATCTGCCTGAATGAGGCTGTAGAGTTTTAAGCACATTCTTGACAGATAGGAAATGAGCTTCAACAACCTATGAAGTTGAGCGTACACCCAATTTCATGCTTTCAATCAATATGACCCACTTTGTTTTGCCACTGTACTATCCATCCAAGTATATTTATCTTAGACCTTAATGTTATTTTATGTTTCTATGCGCTAAGATTATCTCTGCAATTTTTCCAGTGATTAAAATAATAAATGATTAATTTTTTTGGACATATGTTGATTTTCTGGTTGCCTTTATGTCATGGAGATAATAAAAGCAGCAATTTTCAACTTTTGTTTCATCTCAGTTGGCTGGACAGCTAGTTTGTGATGTAATGGAGTCTCATTTTCTTTGAGACTAAGTGTGGAGGTGGGTCTAAAAGTTAGAGTTACTTTTGCTATGTTTTCTTCAATGATCATATTTTTCTCAGCTCATTATAAATTGTTGAGGGTAAAAATGCTCCATATTTAAAAAGTCAACTAGACATAATTTCAATCTCTCAAACCCAGGAGCATCCTGACCTCTGTTCATCAACCCTACCCCACACCCAGAAATGTTCGACATCCAGCAAACATCTACCCCATCGTTCCGTGAAATCCCTTTCAGGAAGTTCTCCTGAAGGCTATTTGGGAGAGAATGAAGGTGTTTTTCCCTGTGGATCACATTAAGAAACTGACAAGGGCATCTTGGACAGATGTAGTTGCAGAGGTCATTATCACAGGCAGCTCAAAATAACTTGGTTCCAGTGCTGCAGGAGGCTGTGGGATCTGCTGTGCTCCACCCGGGTATCTAGCACTGTCTACTCAAAGTACATGAGATAGGGTAGAAAGCTCTCACACAGAGGATTGAGTGCCAGGTATCCTTGTCAGATGTCTCATGTGCACCTAATATCTGTTACTTTATTGCAGCTACCAAGCTAGCTCTAATTGCATCACAGTAGTACAGACTCTCACATGTCTACTGGGGTTGTCACTTGAAATGTAAGATCTACAACACTCAACCCTCACACAACACTAACTCACTAACCTTTCACCACAACTAAGGCAATGGACACATCCAATAACTCTTCATTAAAGTCTTATGTGTGACAAGGATAAAAGCACAGAAACATAATTTTGGGATGATCACCTCACAAGCATGCACATTGTATAATGTTTTATTGATTTGCATCCACTGGAGCTCTATGATTATACTGAACCATCTTTCATTTAGATCCCCTTAAGATCCTAACTTCCTCAATACATCATACTTTGGACAATTAATGCACATGAACAAGCAGAGCTCTGGGAATCGACATCTCTATCTGTATCCATCAGCGCAGGCTCATGTACCCATGCTGATGTACCTTAATTACTCTCTTCTTCTGTGGGGAGAGAATGTGCACAACCTGTGCAAACATCAATAGGCAGGCTTGAGGTGTTGGGATGCCTAATGAAAGGTTCCTGAACCTTTTGGCTACTTACCAAGGGGAACATCTCTGTGCTGAAATGGAGATTATATTCCTACAGCCATTTAGTGAGAAAGCCTCCAATCTGCTGCTTTCCACCATACATCAAGCGTCAACATTTTAATGAAAACATGAATAAAGTGCTGGTTCACCACACTAGCAAGTGTTTATGTTTTAGATTCAGCCTCCAGCCTCCAGGACCAAAATAAGAGTCCCAGGCTCTGTGCTTATCCTGACCAAGGCCTCAAAACATACTTCTGAGGAGGAATAGTCACCAGTCTCATAGGATGCACGATCAAGGCTGTTGTCACCGCCCTCCAGCATTGCCTCAGGCCTGCAGCTGGAGGATGAAGAGGTTTCAGACACCTGGAGGGGAGGATAGATCCCTGTTGTGCCCAGTACAGATGATGAGGCTCTGTCATTAGTGAACTGACAGAGATGCACAAGAAAGAGAGAACATCTGAAAGATACACCAGTGATCATAGACCGATGGAAGCTGAGGACAGAGGAGTCTTCTGGTCTCCTTCCTATCAGAAGGATGTTGTCAAACTTGAAAGGGTTCAGAAAAGATTTACAAGGATGTTGCCAGGGTTGGAGGATTTGAACTATAGGGAGATGTTGAATCGGCTCGGGCTGTTTTCCCTGCAGCATCAGAGATTGAGGGGTGACCATACAGAGGTTTAGAAAATCATGAGAGTCATGGATAGGGTAAATAGACAAGGTCTTTTCTCTGGGGTGGGGGAGTCCAGAACTAGAGGGCATAGGTTTAGGATGAGAGGGGAAAGATATAAAAGAGAACTAAAGGGCAAATTTTCACGCAGAGGGTAGTGCATGTGTGGAATGGGCTGCCAGAGGAAGTGGTGGAGGCTAGAACAATTGCAACATTTAAAAGGCATTTGGATGGGTATATGAATAGGAAGGGTTTGGAGGGATATGGGAACGGATGCTGGCAGGTGGGACTAGATTAGGTTGGGATATTTGGTCGGCATGGATGAGTTGGACCAAAGGGTCTGTTTCCGTGCTGTATATCTCTATGCCTCTATAATTCTATGATTTTGTAGCTTCAGAAAATGGAGGTATGACAGCCTCCATAGAACAGGTGGTGGTGCAGTCAAGACCCACATTTAGCAAACAGTTAGTATCACAAGGTATGCATCAGAATCTTCAAACCATGGAAGTCTGCATTCACTCCATGGTTAGGAGGGAGGGAATGGAGAGACCTTAACTTTACTGTAGATGATCTATACTTTCAAAGGAGGAGACCTGATGTTCTATTGTGCACTGACAGATAGGAACAATAGCCAGAAATAGTCAACTCAGAACGTTCCAGAGGTGCCTTACTGCATCACCTACCAGGGATTCAAATGCCTTGATCAGGTCAAGCTTGTCCACATGCCCCCCTCTCACTTCCCTCAAGGCTCCAGACCAAAGTACACTTGCTAACGAGAGCAAAACAGCCCTTAAGTTTCCTTGTATTCATCTGCAGTTGCTGAGTTGCAGTAATAGGAGAACAAAAGATTGGAGATTGAGGTGTCACCCTTCTGTATAGCATTACAGCTGACACAAAGACAGTACTTTGTCTGACAGTCACCTGAACATCAGCCATCCGTGTTCTCACCCTATCATTGAGCTAGGTTGGGCAGGATGTGCAAATAATCACGAATTCAAAGATCCTATTAGCCAAGTACTAGATTGCTTCTCTTGAGTGATTCAGACATTGGAAGTACAGCTTCAGAGGACCAACTGTCTGTTCATTGATGACTATGGTGTATGCATGGGGAGCTGTGTCTTACTGATAAACATCAGTTTGAAGGTGCTTAAGGGTCATTAGATATCCCTGGTTAGCCAAGATTCAGCCCTGAAGATGTTGTAGGGGCTGATACATTTCAGGAACTTGGAAGTTATGCCAAATGTAAACATCGTGACAATTTCCTGGGCATGTACCTGCAATATTTGTTGCCTGTGGTTAGCTCAGTTGGCAGAATGGCTAGTTTGCAATGAAGGGCAATACCAACAGGACACGTTCAAATTCCATAGTAGCTGATGATACCATCAAGGTCCTACTTTTTCAACCTTGCCTGAGTTATGTTGACCCACAGCCCTTTGGTCCTCTGCGACTTTGGTGATTTTACTTATAGGTGCAAGATATTTGTAGCCTTAATCTTTAAATTGTGTGAATTTTCACAGGCTTGGAAAACAACCTGACTTTTGCTGGCCTTCATGCAAGTGTGAGTGAAACAAAAGATGCATATTTCTTAATTTCTCACAAAGATACAATGCCTTTTAATCAAAACAGTGATTTTGATGTAGTTGGTTTTGTTTATCTCATGTGGGTAGTGTGAGCCATCACCCATTGCCTCTATGTACAGTATAACACCCGGTGAACGGGAAAATGATGTACACAAATGACAAATGACCAAGAAAAAGAAACAAGGTTGTGAAGAAGAGGCATATGAAACATATTACATCTGTAATGTGGACTTTAATTCCTCTTCTTAACTTTTGAGGACTGACATGATGTTTGTTTATAGTAATCAAAGTTTAAGTGATCTTTAACTGCTGAGGTCTGCATATCCTCATTCCAAGCCTATAACATGATTAATGTGATGGATCCATGCTACTGTTAAAGAGCTGAATGGATGAAAATCTTTGAGCTGATGCTCCAGATAAGATTAAATACTAAATCTATCAGGTTGAAGTGATTGCTAAACGTGTAATGAATGTGATATATGGCATGGTTGCTTGGAAAATTGGAAGTTGGCAGAGATGAAATTATTGTGTTGATAAAGTTTGGGAGAAGATTTGTAGCTCGGGTGCTCGTTGTTGTGGTTCTGTTCGCCGAGCTGGGAATTTGTCTTGCAAACGTTTCGTCCCCTGTCTAGGTGACATCCTCAGTGCTTGAGAGACTCCTGTGAAGCGCTTCTGTGCTGTTTCCTCCGGCATTTATAATGGCCTGTCTCTGTCACTTCCGGTTGTCCGTTCCAGCTGTCCGCTGTAGTGGCTGGTATATTGGGTCCAGGTCGATGTGTTTGTTGATAGAGTGGATGAGTGTCATGTCTCTAGGAATTCCCTGGCTGTTCTCTGTTTGGCTTGCCCTATAATGGTAGTGTTGTCCCAGTCGAATTCATGTTGCTTGTCATCTGTGTGTGTGGCTACTAAGGATAGCTGGTCGTGTCGTTTCGTGGCTAGTTGGTGTTCATGGACACGGATCGTTAGCTGTCTTCCTGTTTGTCCTATGTAGTGTTTTGTGCAGTCCTTGCATGGGATTTTGTACACTACATTGGTTTTGCAAAAAAGCCCAGGCAACCTTGCACATATGGACGCAAGTAGAAGTGTTATTCAATGCAAGTTTCTTCTTGAGTACTGAATAACCATTATGCAAAAGTAATTTGGGAGATTTTAGTTCAGGAGTTGATACTCAAAATAAACCTTCAAATCAACAAGGGATTATTATTTTACAAGGTGCATTATTTCTGAACATTACATGCCCACACTCCTTGGGTGATCGCAGTAGCCATTTTAAACCACAGTAGTGTCCTTTAAAAATGATTTTTACTCGGTGAGAGTGTTGGATATTGAAATCAAATAATGGATATTGAACATTGCAATGAAAATGGACTTTCAGTCATAACAACAATGAGTTCAGAAGCCAATGACACCACCATGTCTGGATGATATCCATAGAATCCCAACCTCACTCCTCAATCTTTACATTGATCAAAAGCAAAAAAAAAATGTTATTCCCACAACACTGATTTTCACTCACAAAAACCTGGACTATCCCTCCAGGTCTCTACTTTAAGAACACGAGGATATTAATAACATGTTCCCTGCATTAAACTCACAATACCCTCATCCTCATTTATATCTGGAGATCTGTTCAAACATTCAGGGAGATAAAAACATTGATATGTCATTCAACATACAGCTGCACAGCAAGAAATAAAGGAGTGTTACACCTTTCTTAGACCCCTCTATTCATGTATTCAAAATGAGTGATTAGAAATAGTTACTCCATGAATTATTATTACTGAATGGTCAAAAATAATGTCATATCTCATGGACAGAGTCCCAATGAACTATTTCAAAATGTCATTTTTGATGGTTACAAGCCACCCAGCTATTTCACATGGTTGATAAGCATCAAACAAGTGTGTTCATTACATACCTTCACCATTTTCAGCTCACAGAGTAGTCTGATCAACTCTTTGGAAACTGGAACAAGAGAACTGATAACTGTGTTTCTTCATTCTCACCACAATGATGACTCTATGAAATTCAAAAATGTTTCAAGATTGCCTTCATGAGATTTTTCTGGGAGTATCTTGATAATGGCAGATATTGGTAGCATTAAAATGCTTGCTGACCCCTTATAATTTACAGGTGATTTACTCTTTTTATTGCCTACATTCTCTTCAAGATACTTTTCTGTTTATGTGCTTGCTTGCACAGGTGAACTGCTATGACTATCTTTCCACTGATTTAACCGCTCATGTTTCCTCATTGATGACATGAACAAATTCAATATTTATTAATTTGATTTAATAGATGATTGTCTGTCTTATGCAATTGTACATAGCAATGTGTGTTGCTACATTCTTAAGGTACAGGTGAAGATTAATCAGTTAAATCTTCAATTTAGGGTTTCAGTGGAGGGGCAGGAGTAGCAAGGATGGATCATGGGGAGTGTGTGGAGTGAGGGCTAGAATGTCTTACCTTTTTGTGTTATGACTGGGCCAAAATCATGCAGTGTTTAAAACAGCACACCATTGCACCTAACATCTCCTGTGTCTGTCTTCAGCTTCTTTCGCAGGTTAGCTATTCTGATGGTGGACCACAGCCATATCATAACATGAGGTTCCTATCTCTCTTGGCACTTTCTCCCGAGGCTGGGATTTTTTCTGACTTTTGCTAACCGCCAGGGGGAAGACAATCTTGGTCTTTGAAGTTTGGTTGGAACAAATATGACGACAAGGTTGCAAATAGTCCTGTCTCGCCTCTTTTGGTTGGGCATAGGAGAATGGAATTGATGATTCACTTGGTAACAGAGATTGTGGCTGGGGTGAAGACAATGACTTGAGTCTTCCTAAATTTTACCAGAGGAAATTTCTGCCCATTCAGTACAAGACAACAGAGAAACACAACATAACAAATCAGAAGCAGCAGAGGGCTTAAAAAGTGGTCATGAGAGAGAATGTCATCTACATACACATAGAATCTAATATTGTGTATTCAGATTAAGTTCCAAGGGACAACATATAAATGAGAAACAGAAGGTCGTCTACCTTGAAAATATTCATTAGTTATAATAAAATTTGAATGCCAGGTTGGAAAAGCATTCCAATTACATGGTCCTTTTATTTCTTGGCTGTATTCCCAAGGGAGGTCTTCACTGACAAATGGCTCTATTGGTCTGTCAGTTGCTAATTACTTATCTTTAATTGAAATTCAGCTTTGCAGTTTTAGAACCATGAGTTGAAAATAAGTTATATTTTATTTATGATTTGTCAGAGGTTAGAAGTAAAAATCAACAGTTGTGAAATTGAATTATATAAATTTGGCATTTTTGCGAAATGACATCAGGAAAATAATGGGTTCTGAAAGCTTTCAGACTGTTTGGCAAATACACAAAATGTGCTTCAGCCAAGCTTACTAGTGTCACTTCCCAATCTTGGCTAACAATACATCAAATTCCTATACTATGTGATTATCTCTTAATGCCCTCAGCAGAGTGAAGGATGGTCATTAAATGTTATCTTGCCAGCAAATTAAAAGTTGAAATGAATTCGTTCAAAGTATGTAAACAAATACAGCAGTATTTTCAGGCTCAAGTTCCCTTCGCTATCAAAAGTTGGTAAATGGTATTTGGCAGCTGCTTATGAAGCAATATTGGACAGGTCACTTTCTATATTTCTATATTATATATTGGTACCATGGTTTAGAAATGATGTTGAGCTCATTGACACTTCAGTAATGGCATGAAATAAGAGCAGTGATATAAAAAATTGATATCCAATACATTATTTACTGAAAGCCAATATTAAACATGCAATAAATCACATCAGCTCAGTCTTATGGTGCAGTGGTTATGTCCCTTCTTCTGAGCCAAAAGATCCAGGTTCAAGTCCCATCTGCCAGGTGTATCATAACATGTCTGAACAGGGGCTAAATGAGGAGTCGTTCTCCTGCAATGTGTTCCTGCACAGGTAAGAGGAGTTGGCTACTTAGATATAGGTAGAAAGAAGTGGGACCCTGAACACAGTTTACATTAATAGAAGACAAGTTTTCAATGAGTTTAAGTTTCCATAGCAGGTTTCTGCTGACATCCTCATCCTTTTGATGTAAGCCTCTTTCCTAGGAGATGAGGCAAGCATGCATTGCTAATTGTTTTCAAGACACTGGAGAATCCATCTGCCCCAATCTGGTTGAGCTCTTACCTCATAAGTAGAGATCATAGGGAATTGGGTTTGAGCTCAGAGGTATGAAGGACAACATTTGTGTGTGGTGATTGAGAGGCATGGGTGTGAGAGGGTAGTTGTAGGCTGAGGATCATTTGAATGTTGGATGATCAGATGGGGATGTGAGGTGTCTGCAGAGAAATGAAGGAGTTGAGCTACAAATTGTGTTGATCTGAGACATGTGGCGTCTGTGAATGTTGCGCAATTCAGAGTGAGAGCCTTGGTACCTGATAGAGTAATGCCATTCTCCTGCCATGCCCTCCTGAGATGCTTGATGCACTTGATGCACTATTTCCAGGTAACAGGAGCCACACTGTTGCTGCTCACATCCATGGCTACTTTCACCCTGTTGACTGTCTGATTTAAGAAGATGCTTTCTACCTCCTGTCGTTGGGAGAATTCATCCCATTGCAGCCTCTCAGCTGCCTCAAGTGAACACCAGGTAAAAGGGGAAGATCTGGGAGCTATCCTTCCCAGGTCTCATCACTTTTCTCGTGGTTGCAGAGACCTAATAAAACTTTCAGACAACCTCTCTGAAACATCCTCCAGTCCTTTTAATGAGAAATTCTTCCTAATTGGTTGGGAACCTGAAGGTAGGCACTTATTGGTTTAGTGAATAGGCTCATGACCTGAAAACACCAGTAGTAAAAGTCAAATTGTGAACATGCAGATAATGTTTCATATTTGGTGGCTACATCAGAACTGGAAAACATTGTAAATGGACAGAACTGTAAAAAGGAACTGAAGAGGAAAAGGTAGAGGAGTGAAAAAAAGGCATCATGCTGGGAAAGAAACAGAATGGCTGTCTCATGCTGAAGTGGAAAGCAGGATTACAATTAAATGGAATAAGGAATAAATATTATGATACAAATACTTTTACTCAAGGCGTGTAGCAAAAAAATCAAATACCGGCCATGCCTCATTTTTCTTAATATTGAAGTCAATGAGAAAGCACAAGAATGGTATGAAACAAGGGATCAACACTCTATCAATCTGATTTGTGCAACAGGGCTTGACTCACATCATCTCCAATTGGTGACATGATGAGTGAAATCAAACAGAGCATATAAAACATAAAGCTCACAGGAAGAGATAACGATATTAAGAGCTGTATGGGAAGACTGTTAAAATGGAGAGCTGACAGTATCTATCCTGTCAGGGGAGAAGTTTACAAAATAATTAAGAGGATATTAAGCTAACTTAAAAATGGCTACGCTTGACTTGAATTCATGTATCCAGGATCCTGATTACCATTAATTTTTGTCATCAGTTTGAACTCATGCAGCTCTTAGTTGGTGATCAATGTTTTACCTTCTGTGGAGTATATTTGCCAAATGCAGCAATGCTTATGGCATCCATTTTAACATAGAAAGTGGATAGTGTTATATCAAGAGTTCCATGGATGTTTATTACTAATAGGTACTAATATTCTATTTAAAGGCACTTCATTGCCTGGGCTGATATTAAGCTATTCAGTTATAAAGAATACCATGCTCTATCAGTCTGTCATGCTTCCTGTAGCTGCAGTTATTATAGATCATAAGATTTTTATACCCTCAGGTAACATGCAATGATACAGTGTTGATCCTACAACCATGTATGTGCAAGGTATATTGACATGCTGACTGTGAGACATAACAGAACAGCCTCCTAATTCCAAGAATAAAACAATCCCTGAACAGATATAATAAAACAAAGAACTGTGGATGCTGGAGATCTAAAACAAGAACAGAAAATGCTGGAAAAACTCAGCAAATCTGGCAGCATCATTGAAGAGAAAACACAGCTTATGTTTCAAGTTCAGGAACTCTTCTTCAGAACAGACATCCATGGTTGATGATAGACACATATTGTCAATTTGATATTTATGCAAACACATAAAATGAAAGTTTAAAAGACTAACAATTCAGACTTCAATGTAATACTTTGCAGGTTTGATAACTCATCTTGATCTGATAATTGTATAGTCATCTGTAGAGGTACGCATTGTTCTTTGTTGTTCTTCTTTGAAAACAATCATCTTTGTCGTGGTTGTTGTCATTAAACATTGCTGCACAGTTATTGTTGTTAAGGGTTTCATCTTCACTGTGCATAATCAGTGTGTTGTACTTCTAGTTCCTTCACAAAGTAGCATTATGATCAGTGATGACTTCATAAGATTTGGGCTAGCTGCATATATTTAAAAAATTTGCCAGCATCCAAATATTTGTATTTGTATTTCTAAAATTTACACTCTGTCCAGTGTGTGGTTTTGGTAGTTCTCTACATATTCTGTGTCTCAGAATGGTTAGACAATTAGTTGCTAGTAAAGTCATCTGCACTTGCCTTCCTATTTGTGCTAAGGATGGTAATCTGCTCTCCCTTGTACAAAAATGTAGTAATTCTTTTTTAAAATTTCACTTATGGAATGCGGGCATCACTAGCTGGGCCAGCATTTATTGTGCATCCCGAGATATCCTTCAAGCTGCCTTCTTGAATCTTTGTGCTGTAGGTATATCCACAATGCCATTAGAGAGGGAAATCCAAGATTTTAACCTGGTGACAATGAAGGAATGGCAATATATTTTCAAATAGTAATGGTAAATGGCTTGAATTTAGTGGAGCTCCTACATATCTACTGCCCTTGACCTTTTAGTTGCTAGTGGCTATGGATTTGGAAGATGCTCTCTAAGGATCTTTTGTGACTTTCTGCAATGCATCCTGCAGAAAGTACACACAGCTGCTACTGAGCATCAGTGGTGTCATGACTGATAGTGGATATTGTGCCAATCAAGGAAATTGCTTTG
Organism: Chiloscyllium punctatum; assembly: GCF_047496795.1. Taxonomy (NCBI): domain Eukaryota; kingdom Metazoa; phylum Chordata; class Chondrichthyes; order Orectolobiformes; family Hemiscylliidae; genus Chiloscyllium; species Chiloscyllium punctatum. The sequence continues at coordinate 45,372,160 of NC_092775.1, read as the reverse complement.
TCCTGGATAGTGTCAAACTTCTTGAGTGTCGTTGGAGCTGTAGTCATCCATGCAACTGGGGAGTATTCCATCATATTCCTGATTTGGACAATGGTAGTCAGGAGGTGGGTTATTCACTGCAGGATTCCTAGCCCCTGCTCTTGTAGCCACTACAATGCAAAAACTTTGTTTTGTTACTTGACACTGAATGACCATTGATCGATGATGTAATGACATTGTGAAATAAACCACTCCTTACTTGGTGCACATTTCTTCAAAATGTTTCCTGTCAGAAACTATCTGTTTCAGGATTCTAAATACATTGAAAATACTACTCATTGTGTCAGGAATGGCTGCAGTTGTTGTGTTGCTAAACCATTGAACAATGTGAGATTTCTCTGAATTTCTATTCTAAGATGCCTAATAGGATGAGCACGAGTAGACCATAAGACCACAAGATTTAGGAGTAGAAATAGGCCACTCAGCCAATCGAGTCTATGCAGCTTTTCAATGACATAGGAACAGGAGTAGGCCATTCAGCCCCTTCAGCCTGCTCTGCGATTCAGTGAAATCATGGCTAATCTGATAATCCTCAACTTCATTTTCCAGCCTTTTCCTACAACTTTTGATTCCCTTACTGATTGAAAATCTGTCTATCTCAGCCTTGAACAAACTTATCAACTTAATGGCGAGAGCCCTCGACAGTAAAGAATTCCACACACTTATTCTGATTGAAGATCTCTAGAATCCACAATTCTTTGTTTTATTAAATTCTTCTTCATCTCGGCTTTAAATGTGTGATTCCTTATTGTGTGATTATGCCATTTGTTCCCAGACTTTTCCCGATGTGGAAACATCCTTTCCACATCAACACTGTCAAGTCTGCTAACGATCTTACATGTTTTAATAATATTGCCTTATAAAATGATGAGTACATCCTAACATACTCAACCTCTTCTCATAAGATAATCTCTCCATTCCTGGTATCAGTCTCATGCTCCTTCTTTGAACTGCCTCCAATGCCAGCTTAGCTTTTCTCAAGATAAGGGGCTCAAAAGTATTCCTTGTATTCCAGCTGTGATCTGGTTTGATGAGCACTTTATAAAGGTCTAGGAAAAGCTTCATAATTTTACATTCCATTCCCTTTGATGTAAAGGCCAACATTCTATTTGCCTTCCCTATTTACCCATTGAACTATGCTAACTTGCAGAATATGTGGATCCCAGCTTTCTATGATTCATGGTCAAAGGCTTCCAAATCTCTCAGTTCTGTAGCTTTCTTCAGTTTTCATCTATTTAGATGTTCATCTCCCTTACACTTTCTGGCAAAGTGCACAACCTTGCATTTTCCCTACATTGTATTCCATCTGCCAATATTTGTACACTCACTCCACTGTCTATACTGTCTGCAGCCTCTTTGTGCTATCCTCACTACTTGTCTTCCCACCTATCTTTGTGTCCTCTATAAACTTGGCTATAGTACAGTTACTCTCCTCATCTGAGTCACTGTTATATAATGGCAATAATTTTGGCCTCAACACTGATCCCAGTGGCATTCCCCTAGTTACAGGTTGCCATCCCAAATATGCTCTTTTCAGAACTCTCTTCTATTCATTAGCCAATTCTCTGTCCATTGTAAAGCACTACCTCCAACACTGTGGGCTCTTATCTTATTAAGTAGCTTTACATGTGGTACCTTAATAAACACCTTTTGAAAATCCAAATATATTATGTCCACTACTTCCCCTTTATCTACTTTGTTGCTTACCTCCTCAAAGAATTCCAGAATAATTGTCAGGAAGACTTTCACTTTATGAAGCCATGCTGATTCTGCTTGATTGTATTACCTATGTCTAATATCTATTATGTCCATTGGCATGACATGCTTCAAATAACTCTAGTAAAAACAGAGTCTGAGACCTTTATACCCTCAAATCACTTGTTTTGGCACAGTGATGATATCTCAGTATTGATGTAATGACTATGAAACATAACACAACAGTTGGGACAGCTGTTAAAATGGGGACTGTCTACCTCTGACATGATCAGCTTTGTACTTTAGTTCGGCCTCTGCTGCTCAAGAATGGAGAAGGACATATTGACAGCTCAACCCAAACTTGCCATGCCTTTTTTACTTCATTCCAGCAGCATGTACCTGTGTGCATAGTGTGTTACTGTGTATGAAGAGGTTAACTTCCATGTGAGTTCTTCTTTCAGTTATAGGTCTAATTTGTTAGCATGCATTTATTACAGAGTTTGTGAAATTATTGAAAATAATGCATTGAGATTAGTAAAATGCATGCAATAATCCTTATAAGGAAGAGTGTTGCATCAAGTGTTTCTTTCAGAGATAGAAAGAGAATAGTATCTTGAGCAGCCTAGCAACTTTAAGCTCCATTCATCATTTCCAGTACAGTGGCTTTGCAATATTCCTTTTTAACTCATATCACTGAGACTGATTGCACATTGACTTATTCAATGCATGTTACAAATGAAAATATTTAACTGAACAACTGATTTAAAACTACGCATTGAATTTGAAAATTTCATGATAATACTACCTTGAAAGAAAATAATTTTGTATATTGATTTTCCCTTCATATTGTAGGTATACAAACATATAGACATTTTTAAAAAGAGCAGGGAATACACCATATGGTCCTTTGAGTCTACTCTGCCATTCAATAGGATCATGGCTGATCATCTAATACAATACCCTGTTCCTGCCTTCTCCTCATATCCTTTGATCCCATTTGTCCTAAGAATTTTATCTAATCCTTTTTTTTTGTTTGTCTCAACCACTTTCCGAGTCAGAGAATTCCACAGACTCACCACTGTCTGGGTGAAAAGATTTCTCCTCATCTCAGTCCGAAATGGTCTATCCTGTTTCCTCAAACAGTGAGCCTTGGTTCTGGACTCCCTGGTCATCAGGAGCATCCTTCCTGTGTTGACTCTGTCCAGTCTTGTTATATTTTATAAGTTTCTATGAGATCTCATCTCTTCCCCTCTATCATTCTTCTAAAATCCATTGAATAAAGTCCTAATAGATCCATGATTTGGAGATGCCGGTGCTGGACTGGGGTGTACAAAGTTAAAAATCACACAACACCAGGTTATAGTCCAACAGGTTTAATTGGAAGCACTAGTTTTCGGAGCGCCGTTCCTTCATCAGGTGGTTGTGGAGGACACTATTGTAAGGCATAGAATTTATAGCAAACGTTTACAATGTGATGTAACTGAAATTATACATTGAAAAATACCTTGATTGTTTGTTGGGTCTTTCATCTGTTCAAATACCATGATAGTTTCACTTCTTTCATATGTAAATCACAAAACTTTTTTTTTTAAAGTTACATTCTCAGGTTAACTGTAACAATTGGTGTCAACCAGATAATATGTTGAAGGTGTTCGCCCTGTGTTCCCTGTCTGCGCCATAATGTTTACACTGATTCTAATCTAAAAAGGAGGTTAACAGAGTCTTACATGGATTCATGCAGTTTTTCAGCAAAGTACATTGTACAAATTCACCCCACAAAAGTATATCAATGTGTGTGCATATGGGTTTTTGTGTTGTGCAATTTTTAACTAATGGATTCAGTCTCTCTTCATTTTTCAGTCCTGCCATCTCAGGAATCAATTTGGTAAACTTTTGTTGCACTCCCTCCGTGGCCAGAGCATCCTTTCCTCGGTTTCACCAAGCGTCAATTGCCGCAATAAGTCCTTGCCCCTTGGTTCGAATCCTTTCATGATGAAGGCCAACATGCTATTTGCCTTCTCCATTCCTGCTGCACCTGCATCTGCACTTGCATACTTACTTTCAGCAGCTGGTGTACAAGGTCTCACTGCACCTCCCTTTTCCAGAATCTGTTTTCCTGTTTTTGCTACCAAAACAGGATTGGTATCCACATTATACTTTATCTGCCATGCATTTACCTCCTCTTTGGGTGCATGGTATTGGGGGCAAAGTACTAACTTGGATTGGAAGTTGGTTGGCTGACAGGAAACAAAGAGTAGTGATAAACGGCTCCATTTCAGAATGGCAGGCAGTGACCAGTGGGGTACCGCAGGGATCAGTGCTGGGACTGCAGCTTTTTACAATATATATTAATGATATAGAAGATGGTATTGCTAATAACATTAGCAAATTTGCTGATGATACTAAGTTGGGTGGCAGGGTGAAATGTGAGGAAGATGTTAAGAGGTTACAGGGTGACCTGGACAGGTTAGGTGAGTGGTCAGATGCATGGCAGATGCAGTTTAATGTGGATAAATGTATGGTTATCCACTTTGGTGGCAAGAACAGGAAGGCAGATTACTACCTAAATGGAATCAATTTAGGTAAAGGGGCAGTACAAAGAGATCTGGGTGTTCTTGTACACCAGTCAATGAAGGTAAGCATGCAGGTACAGCAGGTAGTGAAGAAGGCTAATAGCATGTTGGCCCTCATAAGGGCCAAAGGGGATTGAGTATAGAAGCAAAGAATTTCTTCTGCAGCTGTACAGGGCACTGGTGAGACCACACCTGGAGTATTGTGTGCAGTTCTGGTCTCCAAATTTGAGGAAAGACATTCTGGCTATTGAGGGAGTGCAGTGTAGGTTCACGAGGTCAATTCCTGGAATGGCGGGACTACCTTACGCTGAAAGACTGGAGCGACTGGGTTTGTACACCCTTGAGTTTAGAAGACTGAGAGGGGATTGGATTGAGACATATAAGATTATTAAAGGATTGGACACTCTGGAGGCAGGAAACATGTTTCCACTGATGGGTGAGTGACGAACCAAAGAACACAGCTTAAAAATATGGGGTAGACCATTTAGGACAGAGATGAGGAGAAACTTCTTCACCCAGAGAGTGGTGGCTGTGTGGAATGCTCTGCCCCAGAGGGAAGTGGAGGCCCAGTCTCTGGATTCATTTAAGAAAGAGTTGGATAGAGCTCTCAAGGATAGTGGAATCAAGGGTTATGAAGATAATGGAGGAACAGGATACTGATTAAAGATGATCAGCTATGATCATAATGAATGGTGGTGCAGGCACCAAGGGCAGAATGGCCTACTCCTGCAACTATTGTCTATTGTCTTTCAACTTTCCCAAATCACAGTGAAACATCTCTGCATCCTCCTCAGAGCTCACCCTCCCAGCTAGCTTAATCACATCTTACATCTAGTTCCTTCATCTAAACCATTAATGTGAATTGTGAACAGCTGGGGACTAAGCTCCAATCCCTATAGTATATCTCTAGTAACTTTCTACCATTTGGAAAGAAACCCAATTATTTCTGCACTTTGTTTCCTATCTGCCAACCAGTTGTCTATTCATGTCAATACACTACCCCCAAACACAAATGCTTTAATTTTACATGCTAACCTCTTATGTTGTGTCTGATTGAAAACTTTCTGAAAGTTCAAGTAAACCACATCCACTGGCTCTCCCCCAGCATTTTGACTAGTTACGTCCTCAAAAAAGTCCAGTAGCTTTACTAAGTATGATTTCCCTTTTGTAGATCCATACTGACTCTATCCAGTTCTGTCACTGTTTTCCAAGTGTTCCTCTATTAAATCTTTTATAATGGCATTTATAATAGCATTTTCCCCACTATTGATGTTAGGTTAAACAGTCCATAATTTCCTGTTTTCTCTCCACTTCTGTTTTTTAAACTAGTGAGGTTTATTAGCTACCTTCCAAACAATAGGAACTATTCCCAAGTCTATAGAACCTTGAAAGATAACCACCATTGCATTCGTTATTTCTAGGACCATTTACCTAAGTATTCTGAGATGCAGATTATTGGACAAGGAGTATTGGCAGCCTTTAATCCCATCAATTTACTCAACAGCATTTCTTACGAATACTGATTTCCTTCCTTGCTCCCTCTCATTATATCTTGTGTTCCACAGCACCTTTGAGTATTATTTATATCCTCCTTTGTGAACACATAACCAAAGCATGTATTTAATTGGTCTGCCATGTCTTTGATTCCCATTATAATTTCCTCGTTTCTGACTATAAGGGACCTACGTTTGTCTTCATTGATATTTTTTTCTTCACATACCTATAGAAGCTTTTACAATCAATTTGTATGTTCCCAGTAAACTTCCTCTCATTCTGTATTTCTCCCTCTTACTCAATCCCTCTGTCCTGTTTTGCTGAAATCTAAACTGCTTTCAATCTTTGGGTTTTTTGGGGGGTCAATTTGTATGTCCTTCCTTCGATCTAATACCATCCCTAATTTTTCTTGTTAACCATGGCTGAGCCATCTTTTCTTATTTATCTTTGTGCCTGATAGGAATGAACAACTGTTGCAGTTCTTCCATTCACTCTTTCAAGTTTGAAATTGCCTATCCATCACCATTCCATTCAGTAACATTCCCCAATTTATCATAGCGAGATTGCACCTAGTACCATTTTAATTTCCTTTATTTCCAATCAGGACCCTAGTCTCAGAATCAAATGCATCAATCTCCATCTGCATGAGGAATTCAATCATATTATGGTCACTGTGTGAGGCCTCACACAGCTAGATTGCCGATTATTATATTCTCATCACCCAATCCCCAGTCTATGATGGCCTATCTCTTGTTGGTTCCTCAATATACTAATCCAGCAAATCATCCCGGACACATTTCAGGAATTCTTCCCCATGTTATTATTTGATTTACTGATATATAATTACAGTTGTATATTTATTGCTCAGGTCTCTAATTTCCTGTTTGATGCCTTCTGCAATAATAGCACTGTAGTTTGGGGGATTCTAACCCCATATTGTTTTCTGTCCCTTGGTGACTCTAAGTTCAAGTCATACAGATTCCACTTCACTGGAGCTAATATTCTTCCTCACTGTAGAGTTAATTTCCTCTTTAGCCAGCAATGTAACTATCACACCTCCTTACCCTTTTCGTCTGTCCACTCTGAAAGGCTGTATTTGCTGACACTGCACATGCACAGGGGTGGACAGGGGTGGTGGGATTGGGATCCAGGAGAGAACCGGAGGGAGGAGGTGGAGGGAAGAGAGCAGAGGTTGGGGAGGAATTGTGGAAGGGAGACCGAGGAGGAGAAGACCTTCCAGCTCCTGCAGTCTCTCTGTTACCCTGATCTCCTTTCCCTGCATGTGGCAATCCTGAGATCACTACCTTTGAGGTTCTACTTTTTAAACTTGATTCCTAATACCTTCTAGTCCACTTTTCAGGTGTCATCCCCTTTCTTTGTTAACCTGTGTTTTTTGTACCAATATGCACCACAACCACTGGCTATTTACCCTCCCACTCCAGAATGTCCTGCAGTGCATAGAAACATTCTTGATCCTTGACCTGAGCACCTGAGAGGCAGCATGCTACCTTTAAGTCTCATTTGTGCCCACAGAAATGTCTATCTATTCCCGTTACAATTGAATCAATTATTACAATAGCATTCCTACAATAATTCCTCCTCGCCAGCACAGCAGAGCCAACTGTGGTGCAACTAATTTGTCTGATGCTACATTTCTTTGAAAGGCCATTCTCCCAACAGTATCCAAAATGGCACTGTATATCTGTTTTACACGGGAATGGCCTCAGAAGACTCCTGCACTGCCTACTTAGTCCTCTTACTCTACCTAGTGGTCATTCATTCCCTTCCTGCCATGTGGAATCTCAGCCTGTGGAGCAACCACTTCTCTGTACATCTTATACACAATACACTCAGCCTTATCGATGTTCCCAGCTGCATGAACGTTGATATTTAGAAATGTTAGTTTCCTGCATATTCATACTTTATACTGTAGGAATGTGTAACACTAAACTGTAAAAATAGGCACTGACCAAAATAAGGGAACACATCAAGCTGATAAGATAAGTATTGACTGCCGACTTGTAGTGCTCCTCATGGGATCCATACCAAGTAGAATTGATCCTTCTCACACAATGTAACTAAACAGCAGAATATTACTCTAAAACTTTAACGTTCACATTTGATAACCTATAAAATAATTTTGCTTTTTAATAACCTGCCAAGAACTTTTCTTTCTCCACCAAGTCAGGGAAATAGACTATTGGTCATGGTTAAGTACAGAACTTATGAATAAAAATTGACAAGTTTTTAATTACATGTCACTGTTAAATAATGTAGACATGGTGCAGAAAAAGCATTCTGCTTTACATTACTGTATAGCCTATGCCCAATCTGCAAAGCAGCTGGACCCCGCAGGAAGACAGATGATATACAATTGCCATCTGTGTTACGACGCGGGGTAAATAAATCCCTTGCTAATTTAAACCCAACACACAGAGAAGCTCACCTCACACCAAAATCTGTTAAATTTCAAGTGGCAAAGAACTATCTCAAATATCATAATTTAAAGTAAAAATTAACAGTTTTATTCTTTAAGTCCAACAGAGAACATTAAAACAACAACCATTTACAACTCATTTCTCTTAAACCTATCTTTTACCTCCCACTCTACAATACTGGTGCGATAATAAAATCCCGATTAATATTTACAAAAATAATCACATTTCAAAACCAGCCAACTTTGGTCGATTTGCCTTTGTAGACTTCCTGGGTCATCTTTTCTTTGGTCTTATGCTGCACAACTTTTCTTATGGACAGGTACCTTTCAGAGAGCTATTCGGCTAGCTGTCTGTACTTGTTGGTGCTCTTTGCAGTTCTCCCCCTAACTGTTCAAGATGTTTGGTTTTATACCCAAAACATTGGCTCACATCATTGGTTTGACATCATCCCAAACAGTAAAAATCAAATTCAATTGGATTTTGGTACCTGGGGCATAACTTAAACTGATTGGCCGAACTAGAATTTATTTTTGTTCCATGGCAATGCAACTCCAACTATTTGTATCAACCAAATGTTACATTTTTAAATTGTCAACACACTCTATGCTTTCAGTCTGTCCACGATAGCATCCTCTCTCTTAAAGGTACAGTACATACCTCACCTTCATAACATCTGTTTGTTGCGAACACTAATGGTGTCATGAAGAGACAGTAGCACAGTTTATCTTTTCCCTTTAACTTGTCACCTCCTCCATCCTATTAATCTGTTTTACACCCTTCAACTAATATAACTTCACACATCAAAGTGACAATATGATGCATTAATGCTTCCTAACTTCCACAGCCTTTCTTATTCAGGTTGCATACAATTATCCTTGTTCATTGCTTCTCTTCTGATATCAAGATGAGTGGGACTTCACTTGCTATGTTCTACTCCTAAAACATATCCCCAGCAATACCTTATAAAAGGAGTGATTGTTTAATATGAGCATAAATGAGCTACGGGTCAAGGGGGTTGCTTTGTCCTGGGTTGTATTTAGCTTCATGAGAGTTATTTTAAACCTTATCCAGGTAAGTGTGGTCAGAAGTTGAGATATGTTTAAAAAAATTTAAATGTAACCAGTAATTTTGGAGTTGGTCCAGTTTAGCATTTATTTATTAGTAACCCCCAGATTGTTGATGATAAATTCAACAATAGTAATGCTTTTGAGTGTTAAGTGGAGATATTTAGATATAGTTAGATTCTCCCTAGTAGATGACCATCATTGCCTCGCACTTGAGTGGAACAAAATGTTACTTTCACACATCAGCCTCAGCATGAAAATTGTCCAGGCCTTACTGTATGGAAATGTAGTCTGCATTGCTATCTGAAGTATTATGAACACTTGCCAATCATCACTGTGTGACTATCTCTGCTTCTGTTGATTTGAATGGTCATTGAAAAAGCAGTTGGATATGTTTGTGCTTAAGAAACTATATAAAGAATATTGGAAACATCACTGGCTAGACTGGCATTTATTGACTCTCCCTAATAGTTCTTGAGGAGGTGGTGAGCTGAATCACTGAAGTTTTTGGAGTGTACATCTACAGTGCTGTTAAGGAAATAATTTCAGGTCTTTGATGCAGTGACAGTGAAAGAATATAGTCCCAAGTCAGAACGATGTATGGCTTGGAGGGAAACATGCACGTTGCAATTTTCCAATGTATCTTGTACCGTTGTCCTTCTAGTTGGTGTGGTTGGAAGGTACTGTTCAATAAGCCTTTGAGAATTACTAGTGTATCTTATGGATGGCACACACTGCTCCCACTGTGTACTTTTGGTAAAGGGAGTGAATGCTCTGGGTGATGGATGCCATGCCAGTTAAGTGGGCTGCTTTGTCCCGGATTGTGTCAAGCTTTGAGAGTGTTGTTGAAGCTGCACCATCCAGGCAATTGAGAAGTATTCTGTCATATTCCTACCTTGTGCCAAGGAGAAACACTCCTGAACTAAAAATGGGGAAAGACTGGAGAGACACAAGGTGAGTTACTCATGAGTTAATCATTCCTAGTCTCTGACCTGTCCTTATAGCCATAGTTCTTATATGGCTGATCCAGTTTAACACTGGTGATAGTCAGGGATTCAGTGATGACAATGCTGTTGAATATTATGGGGAGCTAGTTTATTTTGTTTGGCACTTGTGTAGCACAAGCTTTATTTGCCTCCTACCAGCCTGGATTTTTATTGAAACTTTGCTGTATATGAACCCAAACTGCTTCAATGTCTGACAAGCCACAAATGGTGTTGAACATTGTGTTAGCAGCAGCCAACATCCCCACTCTGACCTTATAATGGAGGGAAAGTCAGTGACACTATACCGAGGAACCCTTCCCATCATGTCCAGGAACAGAGGTAATCCATCACTTTCAATTACAACCATCTTCCTTGTGCTAGGATGGTGCAAATTGACAGACCGTTGTCTCCCAATTCCAGATCTCCTTAACAGTGCACTCAGTCAAATGCTGCTTGGTTTCAAGGGCTCTCACTTTACCTCTGAAATACAACTCTTTTGTCTATGTTTTGACCAAGCCTGTAATGAAGTCAAGAATTGGGTGGCCCTGACAGAATTCAAATTGATCATCAGTGAAGAAATTAATCCCAAGCAAATACTGATGGATGGCACTGTCAATGATACATCCCTCACTTAAATAATGACCAAGAGTCATCAGATAGGGCAGTTATTAGCCAGGTTAGGTATGTTCCGATGTTTTTGGAATGCACATACCTGGCAATTTTCCATATTGCCTAGCCAATACTAATGTTGCAGTTATACTGGAACAGAATGATGAGGGATGCAGCATTATTTGGAGCACAAGTCTTCAGTTCTAGCGCCTGAATGTTGTCAGGCCTCACAGCCTTTGCTGTATCCATTGTCTCCTTCTTGAAATGATGTGGAATGAATTGAATGGGTTGAAGGCGATGCTGTGCAATTCAGGAGGAGGCCCATGATGAATGTAAATGCATCCTTGTCTTTCACACTGATGTGCTGGGTCCACCCATCATTCCAGATGCAAATATTTGTGTACTTCTTCTGCCTGTTAATTTTTCAATTATCATTTGACAATCAGAGTGCTAGGTAGAGCTCCAAATATTGAAAAGCTTTCTCCATTTATTTCAATTTTCATGGGGTTACTTAATGGTACACTCAGTTAAATATTCATTGATGTCAAAAGCAGATACTGTCACCTCATCTCTGTAATTTAGCTCTTCATAGTTGGCTGAAGGCTGTAATGAAGGCTAGAACTGAGTGAACATCGTAAAATCCATTTTGAAATGAACTGAATTCCAAGTTGATACAAGTTCAAAAATAATTGAATTTCTTTTAACTCTTTGAAATCATACTAATGAAGCAGAGCACTAGAAGTCTCAAAGCAGGGTCAGTAGTATTAGATTACTTACAGTGTGGAAACAGGCCCTTCGGCCCAACAAGTCCACACCGACCCACCACCCACCCAGACTCATTCCCCTAAATTTACCCCTTCACCTAACACTACAGGCAATTTAGCATTGCCAATTCACCTTACCTGCATATTTTTGGATTGTGGAAGGAAACTGGAGCACCCGGAGGAAACCCACGCAGACATGGGGAGAATGTGCAAACTCCACACAGAGAGTCGCCTGAGGCAGGAATTGAACCTAGGTCTCTGGCGCTGTGAGGCAGCAGTGCTAACCACTGTGCCACCGTGCCGCCCAGTCTGTCAATTTAACACTCTGCGCTGTGTTCCTTTTACAAGCACTTACTCTTGAACAAGCAAAATGCCTGTCAATTTTAGCTAGTTGATCTGATTGAATATGTAAATTGACATTCCATAATGTACGTAGAATCACACTTGTATTTTTAGTACAGTGACGGTTGGTATTTCCTGTGGACTCTGACCAGATTTACTGGCATTTCCATGTTTAGAGTTCATCATATGGTGCTGGCAGGAATAGAGTTGGGTGTAGGCCACTTTTGGATACAGTGTGCAATTCTTGTCTCCCTCCTATCGGAACAATTGTGAAACTTGAAAGAGTTCAGAAAAGATTTACAAAGATGTTGCCAGGGTTGGAGGATTTGAGCTTCAGGGAGCAGTTGAATAGGCTGGGGCTGTTTCCCTGGAGCATCACAGACTGAGGGGTGGCCTTATAGAGATTTATAAAATCATTAGGGGCATAAAATTGAGGACACTGTACAGAGGTTCATCCCCAAGAAGAGAAAAATTATCCGGGGAGGGATTAGACAGCCATGGCTGACAAAGGAAGTCAGGAAATCTATCAAAGAAAACGAGAGATCCTATAAAGTGGCCAAGAGCACTGGGAAATCAGAAGATTGGGAAGGCTACAAAAACAAACAAAGGATAACAAAGAGAGAAATAAGGAAGGAGAGGATCAAATATGAAGGTAGGCTAGCCAGTAATATTAGAAATGATCATAAAAGTTTCTTTCAATACATAAGAAACAAATGACAGGCAAGAGTAGACATTGGGCCACTTCAAACGGATGCTGGAAGCCTAGTGATGGGAGATAAGGAAATAGCTGGAGAACTTAATAAGTACTTTGCGTCAGTCTTCACAGTGGAAGACATGAGTAATATCCCAACAATTAAAGGGAGTCGGGGGCTGAGTTGAGTATGGTTGCCATTACAAAAGAGAAAGTGCTAGACAAGCTAAAAGATCTTAAGATTGATAAATCTCCTGGCCCCGATGGGCTACATCCTAGAGTTCTGAGGGAGGTGGCTGAGGAAATAGTGGAGGCGTTGTTTGAGATCTTTCAAAAGTCACTGCAGTCAGGGAAAGTCCCGGATGATTGGAAGATCGCTGTTGTAACCCCCTTGTTCAAGAAAGGATCAAGACAAAAGATGGAAAATTATAGGCCAATTAGCCTAACCTCGATTGTTGGTAAAATTCTAGAATCCATCATCAAGGATGAGGTTTCTAAATTCTTGGAAAAGTAGGGTCGGATTAGAACAAGTCAACATGGATTTAGTAAGGGGAGGTCGTGCATGACAAACATGTTGAAGTTCTTTGAAGAGGTGACAAGTAGGTTAGACCGGAAAAACCCAGTGGATGTGGTCTACTAAACTTCCAAAAGGCCTTTGATAAGGTGCCACACGGGAGGCTGCTGAGCAAGGTGAGGGCCCATGGTGTTCGAGGTGTGCTACTGGTATGGATTGAGGATTGGCTGTCTGACAGAAGGCAGAGAGTTGGGAATAAAAGGTTCTTTTTCGGAATGGCAGCCGGTGACAAGCGGTGTCCCGCAGGGTTCAGTGTTGGGGCCGCAGCTGTTCACATTATATATTAATGATCTGGATGAAGGGAGTGGGGGCATTCTAGTGAAGTTTGCCGATGATACAAAGTTAGGTGGACAGGCAGGTAGTACTGAGGAAGTGGAGAGGCTGCAGAAGGATCTAGACAGTATGGGAGAGTGATCCAGGAAATGGCTGATGGAATTCAATGTGAGCAAATGCGAGGTCTTGCACTTTGGAAAAAAGAATACAAGCATGGACTACTTTCTAAACGGTGAGAAAATTCGTAAAGCCAAAGTACAGAGGGATCTGGGAGTGCTAGTTGAGGATTCTCTAAAGGTAAACATGCAGGTTGAGTCCGTGATTAAGAAAGCGAATGCAATGTTGTCATTTATCTCAAGAGGGTTGGAATATAAAAGTACCGTTGTGCTACTGAGACTTTATAAAGCTCTGGTTAGGCCCCATTTGGAGTACTGTGTCCAGTTTTGGTCCCCACACCTCAGGAAGGACATACTGGCACTGGAGCGTGTCCAGCGGAGATTCACACGGATGATCCCTGGAATGGCAGGTCTAACATATGAGGAACGGCTGAGGATCCTGGGATTGTATTCATTGGAGTTTAGAAGATTAAGGGGAGATCTAATAGAAACTTACAAGATAATACATGGCTTGGAGAGGGTGGACGCTAGGAAATTGTTTCCGTTAGGCGAGGAGACTAGGACCCGTGGACACAGCCTTAGAACTAGAGGGCATAAATTCAGAAGAGAAATACGGAGACATTTCTTCAGCCAGAGAGTGGTGGGCCTGTGGAATTCATTGCCACAGAGTGCAGTGGAGGCTGGGACGCTAAATGTCTTCAAGGCAGAAATTGATAAATTCTTGATGTCACAAGGAATTAAGGGGTATGGGGAGAATGCGGGTAAGTGGAGTTGAAATGCCCATTAGCCATGATTGAATGGCGGAGTGGACTTGATGGGCCGAATGGCCTTACTTCCGCTCCTATGTCTTATGGTTATGGTCTTATAGGATAAATAGATAAGGTCTTTTCCCTGGGGTGGGGGAGTCTAGAACGTGAAGGCATAGGTTTAGGGTCAGAGGGGAAAATTTAAAAGGGACCTTACGGGCAACGTTTTCACACAGAGGGTGGTACGTGTATGGAATGAGCTGCCAGACAAAGTGGTGGAGGCTGGTACAATTACAATATTTAAAAAGCATCCTGATGGGTATATGAATATGAGGGGTTTGGAGGGAGATGGGCCAAGTGCTGAAAAATGGGACTAGATTAGATTAGGATATCTGGTCAGCATGGATGAGTTGGACTGAAGGATCGGTTTCTGCGCTGTACAGCTCTATGACTGAGTGCTCTTCTGGATCCAACAATAACTTGGATAGCTGTCTTACTTTTCTAATGTGGAGGTGCCAGTGCTGGACGGGATTGGACAAAGTTAAAAATCACACAACACCAAATTATAGTCCAACAGAATTATTTGCAAGTACAAGCCTGTGTTGTTTGGTTTTTAACTTTTCCCTTTCCGAGACATAGTAGTCTCCTCCTGAAGCTGCAATGACCTTGCTGATGAGCAAAAGACTGCCCAATGTGGGGCATGCTCCAATCTGGTGAGCCGCATTGGGATTCACATTTCAATTAGATACAAGCTTTAGAATAGCTGCAGGCTCGTCAAAGCAGAAAGGATAGGCTACAAATTGTCAACAATATAAAACTTGCATTACCTTCCAAATTGCATGAGTTGGGCCTCCTGCAGTGTTTTCAAACACAAAAGTAAGTCCGTTGTTTACTCCTCATCGAACTCAATTTTTGATTAATGACAAAGATTCTCTGAAGTATTGAAAATGTCATTTGACTTAAAAGCTTTCTGCGTTAATGATGCATGACAAAACAGAAGCTTATCCTCCCTCTACAGCTAATTTTTTGTGGAACAGGTTGCCTGCCTGTCAACAGAGATAGCTTGATGGGTATCATTCCAAATCAAGCATGGAGGAATAGACTCTCCTGCTTATAAAGGCAACACTTAGATTGTAGATGTGTAATGCTCGTACAATTGAAAACAAGTGCAACACTAATATTGTCCCATACTTAAAAAAAACCTACAGCATGATATTGATTTATAGAGTCCACAGCAGAGATCCTGTTTTCTAACCTGCATCAAGATTTGGCCCAATCTCTGTATCTCTCACTCAGTCAACATTTGAAATTATTGCCATTTTTAGTAAAACCAAATTCAAATACATCTGTGAGAAACAGACCTTCAGATATGCTCAAAGAAACCAAATGATTAAATTACAGATCAATGATAATTTAGATTTTGTTAAATAGAAACTTAATAATTTATTCTTAGATGCCTTATTTCTTTTTCCAGCAAATTGTGTAATCCCACATGTCCAGTTGCAATGAGTTGAGTTATTTGTAACAAAAATGATCACAAAAAGATGAGTAAGTCACTGCCATTGTGCACTTATAAATTATATGGATCATGAACTAATATTTGAAATTCCATGAACTGCATCATATTATATTAAATCTTAGATTAATTACAGGGCTTCATGAATAAAGTGAACCGCCTAAACATGTGATAACATGAAAAATAAATGGCTCAGTAACATCTCGGCTTTGTCCAAGAGACAGAACTCTTTAATAAGCAAACAAAGTCAAATGATGTTATGTCTTCTAATCAGGAAAAGGTGCCAATACTTCTCTTGAAGAATTGTGATGTATGAGCACTTTTTTGGGATTAAAATTTAGTCTTGAATGCAAGGGGAATAGGTGGCCATGCTTTAAAGGGTCATACTATTTTGTGATTTGGTCAAACTATGGAAAAAGTTCCTTATATGTGCTGTATCTTTAGGTTAATTTAAGCATTGTGTTAATTGATATACATTAGGTGAAGTGTTTCTATGTATGGTTTGGAATACCTTAATATCCAAATATTTATTGAGGAAGTTGTTCCTAAATGAGAGAATATTTTGCATTTCATCCTTTTTTATTAAAATAGATTAATTTGTTATTAGAGGTTATCAGAATGTTCAATGCAATTGGAAACATTTTGTGTACCCTTTATGATATACGTTAATTGACAGCTCTATTTAACTTTCAGGGATACACCTTTATCTGCCTTTCAAGCTTAAAGGGATTTGAACAGGATATTAGGTTTCTGTTTGTCCACAGGGCTTACCATTAATACCTTGATATTAAGTGGTTGTGCCAGACATAATTTGGAGAAAATAATAGCTCTGAGTTCATCTGTACACTTTGTATCTTGCGCTGAAAAGGAGAAAAGCAGTATTTGGTAAATGTCATAAAATTTAATAATGTGTTTTTGAAAATAACTCTCAAGCAAATCACTGATTGGTAGTGTGGCCCTGTGCCAAAATCTAATAAGTCTAGAAAATACAATAAAGTAAATCAATTTCACAGCTCTTAAGTTTTAAAATTATATCTCGTACTATAAATTGACTAGCCTGTAGTAGCTTTGCTTAATGTCATAACCCTTTTTGAACAAAGATGTAATATTTGTAATTCCCTATCTTTCTGGCGTCAACCTGGAGACTAAGAAAAAAGTGAAAAGCTATTTCTAGTTCTCACTTTCTTCTGTAACTTTGAGTGCATTTCTTCCCATCCTGACATATCGTTGACTGTCTCAAGTGTGGTGGGAAAACCCTGACATAATCAAATTGTCATATTTAACACTTCGGCCAGCATTTGAGGAACCATTCAGCAGGGTGTTAGATGACTGGGTAGGACAGTTACTAAAAATGAAAGAAGGATACTAGATTATTATTCTTATTTTAGATATTACAATTCTGGTCCCAGAGGCTATCCCTTTGACAACAATAATAGCTAAAGAAGCAATAAAAATATTAACCCAGTGTTTATTTTTACTCATTATGGAGTACTAATAGAAATACAGTTGGACTACTTTTCCAATTTTATGTCTAACATTTTTCAGAACATTTTGCATGACTTCTTAAAAAAGAGTGGAAGTTTACTGTGTGTCATTTCTGGACACAGGAGCTTTAGAGAGATGTCATCAGACTCTAGATTAAGTCAATGGTTAAAGCATATTGTCATGAATTTCCCGTGGCTGGGACAAACATCTGGATTTTTCATTATTTGCTGCAAGACTCACCAACTGAAACAGACTAGTTTAGCACATTTGAAGTGATTTTCGGGCACGAGATAAGAGGTCCACTGAACTGATCAAGGAAAAGCATTTAAGGTGGAGAACTGAATCCTCTATATTGGAATAAATGTGTCTGTGTTTCTGAAGAGACACACAGGAGTCTACAAAGTAGCAGAGGAGCATTTAAAAACTTCATAGGCAAACATGAAGAAGTGTTGAATAGTATCAATATTGTAACCTTTACAGCAGGAATTGTTGATAACAAGGTTTAATGGTTGATAGAAGATGATTAAGAAGATTAGTAAAGTGAATCCAAAGCAAAGGAAGATAAATTGTTGTTTATTATCAACATGTTGAAACAATACCACTGTAGAAAAGAAGATTATGGAGGTGTGGAGGTTATGTAGGTCAGTTTGTAAGAACAGTGGAAGATTGAACCTAGTCAAAGAAGTTGGAGTTCTTCAGCTGTAATAGTTTGTAAACCTGATTGGCTATATTCTACATAGCTTACAGGAAAGTAACTGTAGTAACAAAAACAGAATTATAACCAAGTTTTTGGTTAGAAAATGATTTTAATAGGGTTGCAAGGGCCTCATTCCTAATTGTGATTAATACATTAAAGGGACTTTGGCAGTACTTTGGAAATCAAAAGATAAAGAGATAACAACATTTGTTGCACTAAATATATTATGTTAATGCTTTATTGTATGATGCAGGTTTAAAAATGTTTCAACTACTTTCCAAAGATTCATGAACCATATGTAACTAATGTTCTTACTTAGTGAATTTACTTTGATCATTTGTAGTGAAACTGGCAGCTTTCCAAGAAGTCCCATCTCCTTGACTGCAGAGGACTAGAGGACAGTAACCTTAGTACTATGGCCCTCAGAGAAAGCATCAAGCTTCCTGCACCCCACCCCACATGCACAGGGAGGAACAGGAGTTACAGACAAGGATGTGGGAAGCAATGGTCCTAAATGCCCTGAAACTGCAGCAATGTAGCAAGTCATGTGACCATCTGGCTGCCTCCATGGACAGGCGCCAAATGTAACCATTCCAGCATGATGCCTAACTTGAGATCCACACAGGATGTACATGGATCATTACCTCTGTTGAGAGCCTGCTGCAGCATCTGGAAGCAAGATGTATGAGCAGAGCAATGGGTCCTGCTGACATCATTACCCCTTCTCTTACAACATTCCTATTCTTTCCCTGGCCTCCGTGTCTAAGGTGTTGTGTGAATGAAATGATCAGTGATGTCTGGGATAGGGAGATGCACAGCAAAAAGGGAGTCATTGCATTAAGGTGGCCAAGATTAGGAAGCCCACACATCTGTGTCCTCTACAATGCATGGGTCTGTGAATAATGTTGTTTCTCTTTACAGGACCTCACATTGCTGGTGGGTCTTGCAGCCCCCTCTCTCACAGGCTGTATCATCACATAACCTGCCCCCTCCAAATGTGCATGTAGCAATTTTCTTTCCCGTTGCATAGCAAAGTGGAAAGTGACAGTGAGTGCTGTGTGGTCACTAGCTTCCAGCTTCCACCTCTATCCGACAATGGCTCCCAAACATCCAGATCCCCTTCCTGGTAGCCCATCCCATGAACCCTGTGGGTCTTGCACTTCTCCAGGTCCCTACCCAACCCATCTACATGAGCCTGCACCTTCCCACCTTCACATCCCAGCCCCTGGCAAAAGAGCTGACCATGCAATTGTCCTCCTACTTGAAGCCAGGGTATGTCTGACAATGGATGAATATGCGTACCACATGACCCCCTCCCATCCATCCTTCAACGTATCCTCACTTGCAAATATTTTTGCCCCCTTCATAACTATCAATTCTCCCCTCCACTGCCTGCGACACCCGATTCCAGACATTTGTTTGCAGAGTCTTCCTCACACAGCAGCAGTTCCCCCTTGTTCCCCCAAACATCCATTTCCTCTAATTTTTGTCGATGCACCCGACAGACTGACCATAGCTTTGAGTGACCCAAATGGACATCCCAGATGAGAAGTGCCCCGACCTTGGATCCAATGCTTGCATATCTCCTCAATTGATTAGCCTTACCTCCTTGGATTAGCTGCTATGGAGCCACAAGACTGACCATGACATATCCCTGGATTGCAGATGCTGAGAGCCCCTGGCCAAGAACATCCTGATTGGACTCTAGATCATGGTCAGTCCCTTGGACTGATATGAGAAGCTGCCCTCTACTTACTGTGTTGTGACCCTGCCCTCCAATTGCTTCTGTGAGTACAGTGAGGACTAATCCCCAAATACTTTGAGAGGCTTTCTTGGTGCACTAGCAGTTTCTTGCTGCATAAGCAACTGAACCAGAGCGGTACCATGAATCTGAAGCATCGACAAATGTCCAATGCCAATGTCAATGGACAAGGCCTATTTGTGCTGGGTGCCCAGGATCAAAGGTGTACTTGTGATAGGTGCCCCAGATCGAGCCTGGAAATGCTGCTTGGTCCTGAGCATTATTGTTGTTTCTGAAAAACAGCAGCAAGGTGAAGTCGCCAGATATTCTGACTTCCATGTTAAATTTTTTTAATGTTATCAATGAGACCCCAATTATGTTTTTATATGTACCTATTCAGAGGGGCCACTGTGGCTTTCCTACCAGGTAACACCAGATCCGGAAGTGTTGTGAAGGCAAAAAGCCTCCTACAGTAACTTAACATTTTGCTTTCTTGGAACTGCAGGAGCTCCTTTTTGGAATTGATGCCCTTTGGTTGCCTGAATTTCATTGATACCACAGGGTCCCAATTGACATTAATTCACAAAGCACCCATCTGAGTCAGGCAGGTGTTTAGATGGCACCACACTGACATACAAGACAGGAGAAGAAAAGGCTCGATAGTTAGAAGCACATTTCAGCTTGATGAGTATGATGTACAGTTGTTACACTACCTGGGAGGTTAATATTCAGAGTAGCTAGAAAAAAACATTAAAATTGGGAAAAAATGAATAGTAAATTTATACAATTGTTATGATCCCAGCTGACAAGTCAAATCCCCCAGAATGAAACCTGGCTTGATAGTCATATTTGTTTCTTTTGCTCACTAGCAACCAACTGACACTTTCAAAATATTTTGAACAGGCAACAAAGAGAATTTTGTTTTGTCACTTTGATCTCATGTTTCAGATATCGAAAATTTCTCTTTGTCCTTAAATTGCTTTTCACACATTCAATCCATTGATAATAAAAAATCAACAATTACCATGTAGCTCATTTCTAAGTCTCCCTATATTCATTCTCTTTCATACATTTCATACATTACATGTACTTTCCATTGCATGTGAAATCTTTTACATCTATTATTACATTTTCTCATTTATATTCAATATTTTATTCAGTGCCATCAGATTCCAAATGACATTTTCTTTAAATAGAAGCTTTTCATGTCTTGTCTTTGCCAAATATATTCTTAAAATTAACATAGTTCTATTATTTAGTTAGCTATTACTTTAGTTCTAATGCAATCATAAAATTGTGGATGTTAGGTATGATCTTTCACTTAATATTGGGTAACAATAGCCATTCAACTGAGTTGTTACATGGATTTGATAAGGTAACTGTATGAAGTGGAATTGTATAAAGCTAAAGATTTTTTGACAAAAAGCTGAAAGGAATCACCAAATAGAACTGTCACAATAATGACAAAATATGAACTAATGATGTTCAATTTCTAACACCTGGTTTTAATACCTGTGATTTCTATGGACTTAGAAACTATGGTTTTGAAAAGGAAAAACACAAATTTAAATTTCCATAGCCAACACCTTACCACAGAGGTTAACGCAGATTCAAGACACCAATATGGAATCATCTTTCTTGGAAAATAAGTTAACATTTTATCATATTAGAGATGAAAGACTATCACCAACAACTATCAAGCTTGAAACAATGATCTTGGACACTGATACATAGAAAGCAGTTTGTATTTCAGAAAATTGCTTTTGGCAAAGATGTCTTTGTTCCAAGAGAACTGGAGAAAGTTCCTTTTATTATGGCCACTGAAGGAGGCAAAAAGCCGAGTAACAGAACTGATAAAAAGAAACATCAGAAAACCAAGAAATCACTGGTGAAATATTTGCTCCTGCTGATGATTCAAGTAACAGGTAAACAACCATGATCCCAGGTTAAAATCACACATCACATGGACAGTCTACAGTCTGTATGTCTGAGTTTATACCTGAGTGCATGTATGTTTGAAGCTGCATCATCATAATTTTTCTTGGGGTTAGCCGCTGATAAAGATTCCTCTACTTTCACTTAAGGAAACCTTGAAGTTGATTCCTTACTGATGAGGTAGGCATTGTCAAGAACACTTTTTATGAGTGGGGTGTACAGCGTTGTGGTAGAAAGCAATTTTAAACATTTATTGTGGAAACCAAGGCAACTGAAAAGAGGGGAACCAATAAATATCTCCTCATGTGGTTACAACAGAACGTTGTCTGTATATTAAATAAAAAGAGAAAATACTGAAAAAGCTCAGCCAGTCTCGCAGCATCTATGGTCAGAGTCACAAAATTAACATTGAATCCACTATGACTCATCTTCAGAATTTCAGTTTGATCAATATGTTCTGTTTTTGTTCCAGATTTCCGGTATCTGCAGTATTTTGCTTTTATGTCAACCCATTACACAGGTGGAAACAAATTTTCACCTTTAGTCTTGCAGTTGGACATGTAGCAAAATATAAAATATTTAAACTACTACTTTAAAATAAATCAGTGAATGTTAATACTGAAGTAACCTGTTAAATAATTACCAATTTAAACAGCTAGAATTTATTTCAATTTTATTTCTGGGTCCATTTCATTTTATTACTGAATGCTAACCATATGAATAGACATGATTTTGCATAAGTTACTGAGCCCATTGGTGAGAGGAAACTGAGAGTCAGCATATCCACAGTTCAGGCATTCTGGGTCCAGAACTTGCATATGGTAGTGCAACCAGATTACTGGTGTTCTTAGACAACCAGATTACTGGTGTTCCTCTAGAACATCAGAAAGCAATTTATCTCAGTTTGCCTCTTAAATTGCTAAAATCATTTCTGGAGAGAAGAGGCATTTTAAAAAATACCAGATTTCAGTGCATAAAGTTTAGTACTACAAAATATTTTTCCAAAAAAAAAACCAAAGTTAATTGGCCAGATATACGTAGTCTGCAAGACTGAGATAAAGCAAGGTTCAAAGTGTAAGGGCAGAACTGAAGTAAGATGATGAGTCTCAGGCAGATTAGAAAGTTGAATCTGATTTCTATATTAGATATCTTGAATTTATTTTCCTCCCTTTGCTGAAAGGATTTGTTTGTGAAAATGTAAATGTCACATCATTCAAGGCAATGGGCCTAGTGCTAGAGAGTAACAACAGCATCAATTTATTGTAGCTTTGGCAGTACAGACTTAATGGGCTAAAGGGCCTCTTCTATAATGTATGATTCTATGTATCTGGTTGGTAGAGTCATAGAGATGTACAGCATGGAAATAGACCCTTTGGTCCAACCCATCCATGCCGACCAGATATCCCAACACAATCTAGTCCCACCAGCCAGCACCTGGCCCATATCCCTCCAAACTCTTCCTATTCATATACCCATCCAAATGCCTCTTAAATGTTGCAATTGTACCAGCCTCCACTACTTCCTCTGGCAGCTCATTCCATACACGTACCACCCTTGTGTGAAAAAGTTGCCCTGTAGGTCTCTTTTCTATCTTTCTCCTCTTATCCTAAACCTATGTCGTCTAGTTCTGGAATCCCCAATCCCAGGGAAAAGATTTTGCCTATTTACTCTATCCATGCTCCTCATAATTTTGTAAACCTCTATAAGTTCACCCCTCAGCTTCCAATGCTCCAGGGAAAACAGCCCCAGCCTGTTCAGCCTCTCTCTGTAGCTCAAATCCTCCAACCCTAGCAACATCTTCATAAATCTTTTCTGAACCCGTTCAAGTTTCACAACATCTTTCCGATAGGAAGGAGACCAGAATTGCATGCAATATTCCAACAGTGGCCTAACCAATGTCCTGTATATCCGCAACATGGCTTCCCAACTCCTGTACTCAATACTCTGACCAATAAAGTAAACTGCCATGTCACAACGTGTCATCGTTTCCGTAAAGTTAAATTGCAGGGTTGACACAAATTGTGTAGCAATGGGAGAAAATTATGTTTATAATAATAATACAACAAAACTGATAATTTTAACTCTCATGCTTTGGCCAATATATTTCTGAAAGAATTTGTACCTTGTCCAAAATCATTGAAGTGTTATGGAACATATATACATTCTTACTAACAGTTGTTTAATATTGTAGTGGAAATAAAGTGAAATTAAATTAGCTGCTATAAAATACACTTTACCATTAAATAGTACCTGGATAGATAAAATAAGCCACATATATTAAAGCTAAAATACATCTAAATGTCATGCTGTCTCAAGTGAATAAGAGCTGAATGGAATTGACACGAAACAAAGATTTCAGTGTAGTTTAAGCAATTGGCAGTTTCTTTAAGATCCATCCAACAAATGCGACAAAATTATTTTTAAAAGATATAGAGTTGTCCCAAAATTATTGTGAAATCACACCTTTATTGCAAAATGTCTGTAATAAAATTTACTGATTTTTTTTATTTTCGGATCTGCAAAATTTTAGCTAAAATAATGGGGTAGAAATGTGAACCTGTTTGGAATTTTATACAGTACAGTTTATGATTATGACTCATCTGTTATGAATTTGTTCTTTTAAAGTCCAAAGATCTAATTTCTGTACATCAGCACATGCTGCAACCAGACATTTACTCCTCTTAACAATATTTAGTAGGCAATGTCAATTAGCAAGTAATTCCAGTGAAATCTTGAAACATGTCCATATTATGGAGGTGGAGATGCTGGACATCTTAAAATACATGAGGGTAGATTGATCCTAGGGACTTTATCAGATATAGCCTGGATCTTTGTGGGAAGCTAGGGAAGTGATTGCTGGGCCCTTTACTGAGGCATTTGTATCATCGATAGCCACAAGTGAGGTGCCAGAAGACTGGAGGTTGGTTAACGTGGTGCCACTATTTAAGAAAAGTGGCAAGGAAAAGCCAGGGAACTATAAATTGGTGACCCTGATATCAATGGTGGACAAGATGTTGGAGCGAATCCTGAGGCACAGGATTTACATGTATTTGGAAAGGCAAAGACTGATTAGGGATAGTCAACATGACTTTGTGTGTGGGAAATCATGTCTCACAAACTTGATTGAGTTTTTTGAAGAAGTAATGAAGAGGATTGATGAGGCAGAGCGGTGGAAATGATCGATATGGATTCAATAAGGCATTTGACAAGGTTCCTCATGGTAAGCTGGTTAGCAAGGTTAGATCACATGGATTGCAGGGAGAACAAGCCATGTGGATACAGAACTGGCTGAAAGGTAGAAGACAAACAGTGGTGGTGGAAAGGTGCTTTTCAGACTGGAGGTCTGTGACCAGCGGTGTGCCATAAGAATTGGTGTTGGGTCCACTGCTTTTCCTCATTTATATAAATGATTTGGATGTGAACATAGGATGTACAGTTAGTAAGTTTGTAGATTACATCAAAATTGGAGGTGTAGTGGACAGCAAAGAAGGTCACTTCAGAGTACAACGGGACCTTGATCAGATGGGCCAATGGGCTGAGGAATGGCAGATGGAGTTTAATTTAGATAAATGTGAGGTGCTGCATTTTGGAAAGGCTAAGGGCATGACTTATACACCGAATAGTAAGGTCCTGGGGAGTACTGCTGAACAAAGAGACCTTGGGGTGCAGGCTCATAGATCCTTGAAAGTGAGTCACAGGTAGACAAGATAGTGAAGGTGGTGTTTGGTACAGTTGCCTTTATTGTTCAATACATTGAGTATAGGAACTGTGAGGTCATTTTGCATCTGTACAGGACATTGGCCAGGCGACTTTTAGAATACTGCTTTCAATTCTGAACTCCCTGCTATAAGAAGGATGTTATGAAACTTGAAAGAGTTCAGAAAAAATTTACAAGGATGTTGCCAGAGTTGGAAGGTTTGAGCTGTAAAGAGAGGCTGAATAGGCTGTGGGTATTTTCCCTGGAGCTCGGAGGCTGAGGGGTGACATTATAGAGGTTTACAAAATCATGAGGGGCATAGATAGGATGAATAGCCAAGGTCTTTTTGCCGGGATGGGGGAATCCAGAACCAGAGGGCATAGGTTTAGGGTGAGAGGGGAAAGTTTTAAAAGAACCTAAGGGGCAATTTTTCATGCAGACAGTGCTGGGTGCATGGAATGAGCTGCCGGAGGAAGTGGTGGACGCTGGTACAATTACAACATTTTAAAAGTATAAATAGATATAAATATATATAATGGGCATATAAATAGGAAGGGTTTAAAGGGATATGAGCCAAATGTTGGGAAATGGGACTAGATTAATTTAGGGTACCATGACTCAATGACTGTTATACTCACAGCTGGTTCCAGATCAATGCATCCTCCCCAAGATTAAAATAAAACTCATAGAATGTTAGTAAGGATCTTTTTGTTATATTTATTGCTTGTAGCTAGTGCAACATTTTGAAGTATGATGTCTGAAGTGGAAGTACTTAAAGATTAGGTCTGACTGAATGAAACGTTGGGTTGTTTTGAATGAATGAAGGAAAAGTGTTTGAGTGTTTCCAGAATAGAATATCACCTTTATGAACACAGATGAGGAAATTGCATATACAGAACCCATAATTTTAATTCAATAGGAAATGGCCTGACTGCATGATTCTCGGAGGTAAGAGCTTATACATGGGTCGCACAATTGAAAGACTAGACCAATAATAATATATTTTAGTTTAAAATATTCATAGCCAAGTTTCCTCAAGATTAAACACTTCAATTAAGCAAGCACTTAGCTTCAGATCAGAGAAGCCAATCAAATTGGTGTTTAGAAGCAGGCATTTTGCTACAAAACAAATGTAGTTGTTATTCTTTTATCATTTCATATATATATTCCACAACACTATACACAATCCAAGAATAGCATGTTGTTTAGTTTAAAAAGACTTGCAACTGACATTTGCAAGGAAATTATCCAGATTATATACTGATGCAACTTTAAAACCAAGAAAACATGACCAAAAAGAAACAGGCAGTGATAATTTTAAAAAAGGAACATTATTAATCAACATGATACAAACTAGACATTAGTAATCCCAAAGTGCAATCATTTTACGACTACTGGACATATTTCCCTAGTCACTTTAAGACTGTTTTTTTAGTACAGATCTGAGAATCATATCAGTGAAGGTCTATTGTGATTAAAGCCTATACTAAACCCACAAATAATGGCAATATAATTTATATTTGGTCAGCCACAATGAACTGTAGCAAGTCAAAACAAGGAAACTTTAGTCCTCATTTTCAGTCTTGTTTTTTGTTCTAAGTGATGTTTGAAAACCAGCAATGGATTACAGAAGTAGATCTTCTGAAAAATATTCCAAGTTAATATTCTGCTTCAAAAATAAATTGCTGGAAAAGCTCAGCAGGTCTGGCAGCATCTGTGGAGAGAAATCCAAGTAAATGTTTCAGTTACTGAGGAAGGGTCACTCGATCCAAACATTTACTTTGCATTCTCACCACAGATGCTGCCAGACCTGCTGAACTTTTCCAGCAATTTCATTTTTGCTTTTGAATTCCAGCATCTGTAGTTCTTTTGGTTTCTTTTTTGATACGATTTTATTTATTACAATAGATATGAGGAACAGAATTAAACTCCTGGAAATGGATTATCAAATTAAATATATGCTCTACTGTGAATATCAATGTGACATAGGAGAACACATGCAATATTCTAAAGAAAAACACCCATACATCAAAATGTCCTTTTATATAATGAAGTATATGTTAGATATTAGACAGACATTAGAAGTTACTTTGTATTTGGAGTGTCTGGGAGAAGTGGTCATCGATTCTATGAATGAGAATATCCCATATCACTTATTTAATATATCTTTATCTTTATGTTGTCCAAACAACATGGCTTACCACCAAATTCAAAACAGTTTTCCATATTGCACCATTTTGTTAAGATATGCCAGAGTAAAATTCCACATGCTCAATAGTTCCAGAATCAAACCTGCCAATGCTTTCGGTACAAAAACTGTTGTTAATTCACTGGCTTCAATCAGACCTGATTGGTGTCCACCTGATCATCTTATTTCAAAAAGCCTCTAGAAATTATTTGAAGTGTGAATATATATCTTACAGGGAGATTGAATTTACTTCTGGCAGATTTGTTTGAGATATTTCCACAAGGAAGAAACAAGTCAGAAACTTTCTGACATATTCTGAGAGAATAGTTGAAAGCAAGAAGGTCATATTCAGTAAGTCTGGAGAGCAATGGAGAGAGGCTGCATATTCTAGGAGCAATAGTCCAAGGATCTACATTCAAAGCAGGAAATAATTAACTGAATACAGCAGCAAGGATTTGTACACTTCTAGATTTCTCTTTCCCATTGCACTAAACATGCAATAATCTTTCTATCCTATCAACAATTCCCTCCATTGCATTACATTCTTCACAGAACTCAGAACAGCACAGTATACCAGATCTTATTCTCAATCCACACACACATACATTTCTCTTGCTTGCTTCCTAAACATTGGCCACTAACCACTTTCTATTCTGTGATAGAAACAATTGCAGAATAAAAACTCTTCTAAATTGTTCCTTTCCCATGTCACACTTGCCTCCTATCAAACATCTCTCCATCTTTTTCATAAATTATTTTTTCTCACTATCATCACATGCACCTAAATGATCAAGCTATTCACATGTACATTTTGTTCTTAGACACTCTCACTTCTTTCTTTTGGAAACGTCCACTGATCCATCCAACATCCAGTTCCATCGAGAAATGAAGCAGTCAGCCTTGACATGATTGTGTCAGCAACAATGTAAAGCTTTGGATATGACAGTGTTATGGGCTTAATGGAACTAGGCTTTAGCTATTATCTCTAGTCTTTTGTTTAACTGTATCAAAAATTAATCCAGCCTGACAACATTGCAAAATATAGCGAGACTGGTTTAGCTTGTCAGTGGCTCACATTGGCATTGCCCTAAATCCATTTTAGGAAGCAGATTCAGAGGAGGAGAAGAAGAAGGATACCCTCCAGCAAGAGCGCCATCATAAGCTCCATGCTCCTCAAACAATAGCTGAAGCACTGGCAACCTTGCTAGGTGAAACAGTAAGTTAAATGAGTCTGCATTTGGTGGATATCTAATATAAGGATGTCGTGGCAATTACTAATGGAAAGTATTGAAAATCTGAAAGATGATTCACCAGAGATAAACCTTGGATGGTATGCAACAGAATAGGAAGAGATACTGAGTGCAGTTTTTCAAGCCACTGAGAGATATGTTGGATAGCCTCCTTGACTGATATTCTTTTGTCGGGTTTTTCGCATTCAGCACTCTTCTATGCAACCTTTGTAATGCTGTATCCAGGATCTCAGGCCAAGAGACTCCCTAGAACATGAAATTTTGATAGATTATGAACTAGTCCCACTGGACCCCAATGTATCCTCCATCTTAGAAAAACTGGTGAATCACATTGATGGGGGTTGTGTAGCATCACTTATCTCTCCAAGTTTGCTGGGGAGGATCAGCACAGAAACCTTTAAAAAACTTTATATCTGCTACTCTGTAACTAAGTAGTTACACACCCATACATGTGCCATTGTCATCTTTTTTATTTTATCCTATCATGCCTGCCCTCTATACTGTCACCAAACGTTTCCTTTCATTCATTTTTCTGACCAGATTTTCCTTGACTCTGTACTTGCTTAAAAGCAGCTGACATCCTCCAGATCTGATGAATGCTACAACCTTGGCAACTACCTGGCAATCCAGAAAATTGCAAATGAACATCCTGTTCACAAAAGGAAGTCAAATCCAAATCAGGCCAATTGCAACCCCAGCAGTGTGCTCTCTATCATCAGCAAAGTTGTGGGGGTGTTGTCAACAATGTTATCAAGCAGCACATACTGAACAGTAATCTATTCACTGACATTCAGTTTAGGTTCCGCTGCCCAAGAAGGTGGCTCTGGCAGGTGGCTGAACCCTGCGCCAGCATTTTGCTGCCATTGACTTCTTCCTTGGTCAATGTTGGTCTGACCATCCAATTACTGACATCCCCAAGAGCTGCCAACTTCATCACAGAGCTGGCAGCTTGGCAATCTCAAAAATCCCCAGTACTTGCATGAACCATCACTGAGATGACATCATTAAGTTGAGGGCGAGTTACCCTCCATAAATGGGGAGCTTAGTTGGAGGAAGCCAAAGCCAAGCAGGAAGGTGCTTGGAAGATGGAGCAGGATCTGTCAAAAGATGGAATTGCTGTTAGGCAGCCTCTATGTCGGTCATGGTGCACCATCAACATTAGCCCTGCTTGGAACCTGCAGTCAGGCCACTAGAGTTTAAGAAGAGCTGCAAGTAATGAACATGACCCAATCCAATCTGCATGTAACTCCAAAGTCACAGCAATGTTTTTGATTCTTAAATGTGCTCTGAAAAGGTCTATTAAGCCAATCAGGACAAGGACAACTGGGGCTGGACAACAAATTATTTCATAAAATATACAAAAGAAGTGAAATGCATCTATGGGCTCAACCCTTGCTATCTCTGTCACCTTGTCCAACCCCAATATCCTCTACTTAATGCTCCTCCAATTTGCTTTGTTCACCAATGGCAGCTATGACTACACTTTAGGTTTAAAGTTCCCTCTAAGGCTCTCAATCTCTCTCTACTCCTTTGGCATGTTCTTTAAAGCCCATACCTTTGAGCAAGCCTTTGATTACTTGTCCTAATGTCTCTTTATCACATTTTGTTTGATAATGCTCCTGTGAAGTGCCGTAGGATGTTTACTATCTTGGAAGAACCTCTTCCATGGTGCTGTCCCCACCTTAGCTATGAGTTCTCTGAGGTATGGAAATCCAGTCAGCATGAGCTAGCACTGAAAGCAGGATGGAACTAGGAAAATTAAAAAATTGGAGCAGGAGAAGGCCATTTGGCCCCATGAGCATGCTGCACCAGTCAATGAGATCATGGTTAATCATTTAACTCAGTAACCTGTTCCTGCTTTCTCCCAAAGATTTTGATCCCTCTAGTCCTAACTCCTTCTTGAAAACATCAACTGCTTTCTGTGACAGAGAATTCCCCAGGATCCCCATTCTTTGGGTGAAGAAAGTTCTCCTCAGCTCAGTTGTAAATGGCCTACCCTGTGTCCTTAGACTGTGGCTCCTGGTTAAGGACTCTCCAGTCGTCAATAATTTCCTTCTTGTGTTCACCCGGTCTAGTTCAATTAGAATTTTATGCATCTCGATGAGAACTTCCTTCATTCTCTTAAACTTCTGTGAATATAGTGCTAATTGACCCAGTATCCCCTCATACATCGGTGTTGCCATCCCAGGAATCAGTTTTGCAAACTTTCATCACATGCCCTCCAATGCTAGAACATCCTTCATCAGGTGAGGAGACCAAAACTGCACATAATACACTAGGTCTGATCTCACCCAGGCCTCATACAATTGCACCAAGGCAACCCTGATCCTGTACTTGAACCCTCTCACTATAAAGACCAATGTACTATGTGCATTCTTTACCACCTGCTGCACCTGCATACTTACTTTCAGTGACTGATGTACAAAGACACCCAGGTCTCGTTGCCCATCCCTCTGTCCCAATCTATTGCCATTTAGATAATAATATGTCTTCCTAATATTGTTACAAAAGTGGATAACCTCATATTTATCCACATTATGCTTTATCTAGCATGCATTTTCCCACTCACTCAACTTGTCCAAATCACACTGAAGCATCAATGGATCCTCTTCACAATTTATCCTCCCACCCAGCTTCATGTCATCTCCAAACCTGGAGGTATGTCATTGCCTGACCTTTCAAAAAGTCCTATACAACTGAATAATCAGCTCCCAGCTTTAATCTTTCTGTAATCATATCTCCATAATGGCCATAGATCATGCCCATTACCCCTGTATTTGTGCTGTTGATTCATATCTTTTGTTCCTGTCTCTCGTAGCTATTGATCCTATTTCTCCTTAACTGCATCTATGCTATTCACCTCGAATATTCTTTGTGATGGCAAGTTCTATTTTGCTACCAATCCTTGTATAAAAATATCTTATGAATCCCAGTCAGAGAGCCAGGTTTTGGAGGGCAGACAAGGAGGAATAAAGTGGGGGTCACATTTTGGGGGTTGATTCAGAGGTGCACAGGGACCCCCTGATTGACGCAGCTCATGCCTTCCTTCAGAGTAGCCCTTTAAAGATAACCTTCACAATTTGTTCCAAATGCCACAGCCTAGCATTTTAGATATTTCCTAATCAGCTTGTTCAGAGATGCTATTACATATTTCCGGAACAATTGAGACTTGAATGTAAGTCTGTAGGATGTAGCAAGCATGTTATATAAAGAAGGTAAGAAAAGTTAAATAACATGAATTTGATTCTGCTTGTGTGACTATAAGCTAGTTTTTTAGCCTCTTTCACTTGAGGGAGAATGCAAGTAACACAACTGGATGATCAGCCAAATCATTTCACAGATTCCTACTGGTTTGCCAAAGGCAATCAATTACTTCACTTCAATAACATCAAGAAGATCAGTCTGTGAGCTCTTTAGTGTGATCATTCTTGATAGCTTTGGAAACCTGTGTATATTCTTAACCTTGTATCCTCTGTGATGTCAAAGATCAATAATATTATAAGAACCTATGCATCATGATTTAATCATTTCCAAGTCAAGAGTCCATTGGGAAAAAGAATGGGATTTATAGGTGGAATCTTCCCAGTCCCTGAACAACATGGATATTGGAGAGTCAATTGGGAATGTGTGGTGAAATTGGCAAAAATGAAATTCTTGGCATTAAGAAAAGAAAGTCACATTCTTGAAGCAAATTTTGAACAGGAAGACATGAATCTCCTCACTACTGAGTGGACACAGGCATGTTTTGCATTGTTTTAACCCACAGTTATTACGTAATCTACCTCATTGATTCGCAATTTCCTATTCTTCCATTCATAGGCTAACAACTAGACGGCAACAATTCCATATGTGAAAATTAGAACATGTACCTGGCAGCTCCAGCTCACTGCTTGCTCCTTCAAGGCTCTATGCTGGGCACACACTATGGAGAGTGACCACCTGTCCATTGAGCTTTGTATCAGACATATAACAGCCTTCAAAGCAGAGTGTGACTGACTTGCAATACAGTTCTACAATTCAATGTCACACTTTCGACAGAATCTCATGGATTTGACCATGTTGCACCTCATGGCTCTTCACTTGCTCTTTTAGCATCTTTAAGCATTTGTGCCTACTTAGATGCTCACAATATGATCGCCTTGCATTGCCTTGACTTGTTACACTTTGCTATCTCAGCCAGAGCTTAAAGGCTGACAGTACTTATGTCTTGCTTCGTTGTTTTGTTCAGATGCTTAGCCAGGCAACTTGTCATGGGTGTCAGCAATCATCAGTCAAGGGGGTAGACATGTTGCTGTATGGCACAGTGCTATGTCAATCATACAGCTACACTATGTACTGGTTGCATATGCTGTAAACATTTTGTTTATGCATCAATCAAGAGGCATGTCTCCCATTTGTCATTGCAGAGACAGTTAGAATACTAGTCTTATGACAGAGGTAAAGTTATTGATGAAGCAGCTAAAGATGATTGGGCCTTGGACCTTATCCTGTGGAACTCCTGCAGAAACTTGGAACTGAGATGACTGATCTCCAACAACCATAACCATCTTCCTATGTGCCAGGTGTGACTCCAATATATGTCAACCTAAGAAGAATAACAATAATTATAAAGTTAAAAATCACACAACACCAGGTAATAGTCCAACAGGTTTAATTGGAAGCACACTAGCTTTCGGAGCAACGCTCCTTCATCAGGTGATTGTGGAGGGCTCGATCGTAACACAGAATTTATAGCAAAAATTTGCAGTGTGATGTAACTGAAATTATACATTGAAAAATTGATTGTCTGTTAAGCCTTTCATCTGTTAGAATACAGTGATAGTTTCACTTCTTTCATGTGTAAATCACAAAACCCTTTTTTTTAAAAGTTGCATTCTCGGGTTAGCTGTTAACAATGGTGATAGCTAGACAATATGTTGAAGGTGTTAGCCCCCTGTGTTCTCTGTCTATGACTTGATGTTTAGCTTGATTCTAATCTAAAAAGTGAGATAACAGAGTGTTACATGAATTCATGCAGTTTTTGAGCTCAGAGTTCTACATGAATGTATGCAATTTTTGAGCAAAGTGCAATGTAACTCTGTAAGTACAAATTCACCACACAAAATATATGTGTGCATGTGGGTCTTTGTCTGTCTGTGTGTGTGTCTGTCTGTCTGGGGTGGGGGTTGTGAGTGTGAGAAAGTGTGCTTCCAATTAAACCTGTTGGACTATAACCTGGTGTTATGTGATTTTTAACTTTGTACACCCCAGTCCAACACCAGCATCTCCGAATCATAACAATAATTATGGTCCCAATTGATGGTAATACTGGACTAGTCAGATCCCAGAGTGAAACCTGGCTTGTTAGAATATAAATTTTATTTTTTCAATTTGATTATCATGTTAGTCATTTAGTAGAACATAGTTAAATGTGGTTCAATGTATTTTTTAACAGAACAGCATAAGTTCATTGCACAAAAATGGAAGGAAAAATGCCAATAACATTAGACAGCTTGTAAAGATCTTTATGATATAGCAAAACAGAAGATTTGTCAATGTTTCCCAGTGGTATCATGGTTATAGAGTCATATAGCATAGAAACAGGCCCTTTGGCCCACCATGTCTATGCAGACCAACAAACATCAAACCACACTAATCACAATTACCTGAACGTGGTCTATAGCTGACCATGCCCTGTCATTTTAAGTACTCATACAGGTGTTCCTTAAATGTTACAGTTGTACCTGCCTTCACCACCCTTTCAAGCAGCATTTTGCAACTTTTTACCACCCTCTGGGTGAAAAACATTTTTCTCACATCTCCTCAAAACCATTTGCTCTTGACCTTAAACTTATGCCCTCTAGTCCTAGACATTGGTGTCATGGAGAGGAGATCCTCATGATCTACTCTGTCTATACCTCTCATCATTTTTGCGTACCCTTATCAGAGCTCCCCTCAGCCATCTCTGCTCCAAGGAAAACAAATCCAGCCTACCCAGTCTCTCCTCATATCTGAAGCTCTTCATCCCAGGCAACATCCTGGTAAATCTCCTCTGCAACCTATCCAGTGCAGTCACATCCTTCCGATAGTGTGATGACTAAAGTTGTAACAAGGCTTCCCTGCTCCTATATTCAATGCTCCGCTAACAAAGGCAAGTATCCCATATGCCTATTTCACCACCCTGTCTACCTGTGCTGACACCTTCTGGGATCTATGGATTTATACACCAAGATTCCTTTGTTCCTTAGTACTCCCCAGGAAGCTACTATTCAATGTGTTTATTGTTCCCTTCTTAGACCTCCAAAATTGTATCACCTCACTCTCCTTCACAGTCAATCCCACTGAAGTATCATTCTTGTCTTTACAATTTAATGTCTTTGTCAATTAACAAGGTCACAAATATTTACTTTCGGTAAATTTCTGCATGTTCCCTAGCTCTGCTGTACCATCCCTCCTTGAGACACATGTACACAAGCTAACTTATTGAATTTTTCTCCTTAAACTTTAAGAAAGCCTCAAGGCTGTTTACCAGTTCTGTCTACTTAGACTGTGAAAACAGCGGAAGACTTCTTTAATGGCCTGGAAACTGTCGAAAACTAAACTGCCCCCTGCTGCTTTGGACCTTTCCTACTGTACATAACCTATTTCTGGCCTCTCGTTCTCTCAATCATAAAATCTCAATTTAATTATTCCACTGGGTAGCTGGTGTGGTTGTTTAGCTTACTTCAAGTCAATTGATTTCTTGCAAATGCTTCTGGACCCTTTCCAAATACACTAAATTTCTGACCCTTACAAAAGTAACATTCACAGAACTGAAAAAAAAACTCTTTTTAGAGTCCAAGGTTCCCAAATAATAATAAAGGACATGATAGAACATCATCGCAGTATTGAGAACGATATTAATAACATTACATGGACACAATGTGGTCACAGTTTAACAGAATTCAAGATTTTAAATAATATGGATAATGTATTTCATAGATGCAGTAACTAATAACGTCATGGATTAAAATATTTACCATGCTGATTTGCTTTGTTATTAGTCAAAATACCTTACAAAATAAAATCCAAATTAAATACAACTGAACGCAAATTATTATTCTTAATAAATAAAGCACATATTATTTTGAAATAATAAGCCACTTGATTACGCTACTGTATTTTTAAAAAGTCATACTTATTTGAATGTTGACATCTGAAATGGATGTATGGAACTCTATAGCACTACCCAAAGAAAGGCAGGATTTCTTTCAGGTGTCTGGACCAATATTTCTTTGTCACCTAACTACAACAATCATGATATCAAAACTTGCATTTATGTAGCACCTTTAAAACACTAAGATATCACAAAATGCTGCACAGGAGCATATTCAAATATAAGTTGACAATGACTCACACACCAAATTCTTAGTCAAGACGATAGGTTTTAAGAGGAACTGTTCAAGAGAGAGAGAGGGATGGAGTCAGAGAGATTTGAGAAGGACATGCCAGAGATTAGGAAGCTTTGCGACTAGAACATAGAGTCATAGAGAAGTACAGCACGGAAACAGACCCTTCGGTCCAACTCGTTCATGCGACCAGATATCCCAACACAATCTAGTCCCACTTGCCAGCACCTGGCCCATATCCCTCCAAACCTTTCCTTTTAATATACCCATCCAGATGCCTTTTAAATGTTGCAATTGTACCAGCCTCCACCACTTCCTCTGGCAGCTCATTCCATACACGTACCACCCTCTGCATGAAAAAGTTGTCCCTTAGGTCTCTTTTATATCTTTCGCCTCTCACCCTAAATCTATGTCCTCTAGTTTTGTACTCCCCGACCCCAGGGAAAAGACCTATCCATTTACCTATCCATGCCGCTCATGATTTTATAAACCTCTATAAAGTCACTGTTCAGCCTCCGACGCTCCAGGGAAAACAGCCACAGCCTATTCAAACTCTTCCTATTGCTCAAATCTTCCAATCCTGACAACATCCTTGTAAATCTTTTCTGAACCCTTTCAAGTTTCACAACATCTTTCTGATAGGAAGGAGACCAGAATTGCACACAATATTCCAACATTGGCCTAACCAATGTCCTGTACAGCTGCACCATGACCTCCCAGATCTGTACTCTGACCTATCAAGGAAAGCATATCAGATGCCATCTTCACTACCCTCTCTCCCTACGACTCCACTTTCAAGGAGCTATAAACCTGCACTCCAAGGTTTCTTTGTTCAGCAACACTCCCTAGGGCCTTATCATTAAGTGTATAAGTCCTGCTAAGATTTGCTTTCCCAAAATGCAGCACCTCACATTTATCTGAATTAAACTCCATCTGCCACTTCTTAGCCCATTGGCCCATCTGATCAAGATCCCATTGTAATCTGAGGTAACTTTCTTCGCTGTAGACTATACCTCCAGTTTTGTTCTCATCTGCAAACTTACTAACTATACCTCTTATGCATACATCCAAATTATTTATATAAATGACGAAATGTAGTGGACCCAGCACTGATCTTGTGGCACTCCACTGGTCACAGACCTCCAATCTGAAAAACAACCCTCCACCACCACCCTCTGTCTTCTACCTTTGAGCGAGTTCTGTATCCAAATGGCTAGTTCTCCCTGTATTCCATGAGATCGAACCTTGCTAATCAGTATCCCATGGGGAACCTTGTCAAATGCCTTACTGAAGTCAATATAGATCACATCTACCACTCCACCCTCATCAATCCTCTTTGTTACTTCTTCAAAAACTCAATCAAGTTTGTGAGATATGATTTCCCACACACAAAGCCATGTTGACTATCCCTAATCAATCCTTGCCTTTCCAAATACATGTACATCCTGTCCCTCAAGATTCCCTCCAACAACTTGCCCACCACTGACGTCAGGCTCATTGGTCTACAGTTCACTGGCTTGTCGTTACCACTCTTCTTAAACAGTGGTACCATGTTAGTCAACCTCCAGTCTTCCGGCACCTCATTTGTGACTATCGATGATACAAATATCTCAGTAAGAGGGCCAGCAATCATTTCCCTTGCTTTCCACAGAGTTCTAGGGTATATCCACTTTTATGCATTTCAAAACATCCAGCACTTTCTCCTCTGTAATATGGACATTTTTCACGATATCACCATCTACGTCCCTACATTCTATATCTTCCATGTCCTTTTCCACAGTAAATACTGATGCAAAATACTCGTTTTGTATCTCCCCCATCTCCTGTGGCTCCACATAAAGGCTGCCTTGCTGATCTTTGAGGGGCCCTATTCTCTCCCTTGTTATCCTTTTATCCTTAATGCATTTGTAAAAAGCCTTTGAATTCTCCTTAACCCTATTTGTCAAAGCTATCTCATGTTCCCTTTTTGCCCTCCTGATTTCTCTCTTAAGCATGGTGGTTAGCACTGCTGCGTCACAGCACCAGAGACCCGGGTTCAATTCCCACCTCAGGCAACTGTCTGTGTGGACTTTGCACATTCTCCCCGTGTCTGCATGGGTTTCCTCTGGGTTCTCGGGTTTCCTCCCACAGTCTAGAAAATGTGCAGGTTGGGTGAATTGGCCACGCTAAATTGCCCGTAGTGTTAGGTGAAGGGGTAAATGTAGGGAAATAGGTCTGGGTGGGTTGTTCTTCGGAGGGTCGGTGTGGACTTGCTGGGCCGAATGGCCTGCTTCCACACTGCAAGCAATCTAATCTAATATAATAGTATACTCCTACTGCCTTTATACTCTAAGGATTCACTTGATCTATCCTGTCTATACCTGACATATGCTTCCTTCTTTTCTTTAACCAAACCCTCAACTTCTCTCGTCATCCAGCATTCCCTATACCTCCCAGCCTTTCCTTTCACCCTAACAGGAATATACTTTCTTTGGATTCTCATTATCTAATTTCTGAAGGCTTCCCATTTTCCAGCCGTCCCTTTACCTGTGAACATTTGCCCCCATCAGCTTTTGGAAGTTCTTGCCTAATACCGTCAAAATTAGCCTTCCTCCAATTGAGAACTTCAACTTTTAAATCTGGTCTATCCTTTTCCATCACTATTTCAAAACTAATAGAATTATGGTCGCTGGCCCCAAAGTGCTCCCCCACTGACACCTCAGTCACCTGCCCTGCCTTATTTCCCAAGGGTAGGTCAGGGTTTGCACCTTCTCTAGTAGGTACATCCACATACTGAATCAGAAAATTGTCTTGTACACACTTAACAAATTTGTCTCCATCTAAATCCTTAGCACTATGGCAGTCCCAGTCTATGTATGGAAAGTTAAAATCCTCTACCATAACCACACTATTATTTTTACAGATAATTGAGATCACCTGAAGAAGGGCTTATGCCTGAAACATCAATTCTCCTGCTCCTTGGATGCTGCCTGACCTGCTGCGCTTTTCCAGCAGCAGATTTTTCAGCTCTGATCTCCAGCATCTGCAGTCCTCACTTTCTCCTGGTCTATAATACAATCCCAGTAAGGTGATCGTCCCTTTCTTATTTCTCAGTTCCACACAAATAACTTCCCTGGATATATTTCTGGGAATATCCTTCCTCAGTACAGCTGTAATTCTATCCCTCGTCAAAAACACACTCCCCTCCTCTCTTGCCTTTCTATCCTTCCTGTAGCATTTGTATCCTGTAACATTTAAGCTGCCAGTCCTGTCCATCCCTGAGCCATGTCTCTGTAATTGCTATGATATCCCAGTCCCAACTATGCCCTGCGTTCATCTGCCTTCCCTTGCATTGACATAAATAATGAAGCAAAAACAAGGAAAGCAGGTAAGGTCTTTTATTCAAGTTTTTTCACATCTGTCAAACTAATCAGCAGATTATCTAATCCTTCGCTCTATTTCTGTTTTATTTGCGAAGTCCTGTGAAATGTCCTGAGGTTATGTAAATGAAAGTCCTTTTATTGGTTTAATTTTATTACATTCCACAAGACAGAATTGGAACAGTGCAAGAGCAGACACTTGGCAGTTATTGGAGTTGGAGACCAGAGGTTAAGTAGCACTGTTCTCAGCAGCAGTCAGACAGCATTGGGCTCCAGGCTAAGGTAACAACATTAACTTTTTTACAGAGCAAATGCTCTTTTAGCAGAGTAAAGGCAGTAATTCAGACCTTTGGTACCTACTACTGGCTGTTACAAGGTGCCAATTTGCCTCTATACAGTATTTGCATAGCACATGCACATACCTTTGATACTTGATTCCCTGGATGCTGTCTCAGTGAAGGTGCCAGGCTGATTTGACACCAGTGCTGCCATTCTGGAGCTTGATCTTCTCATCATGACCTCTCTAAATGTCACAAAGCTGAACATTTGTTCAGCAGCACATCAGAATGCACTCTATAACTCTATAGATCAAAATTGGGAACTAAATATTCAGGGGTTTCTGACTTTTTGAAAGGATAGGCAGGAGGGTAAGATAGTGGGAGTTTAGTGAGCACTTGATAGAATAAGTATGAATGCAAGAAATGATCTTGGATCTGATAATGTGGGTAGAGGTGAGAAATAACAGCAAGAAGACATTGCTAGGAGTAATCTATAGACCCTCCCTATCAGTAGCTGATTTGTAGGACAGAGAATAAATCATGAGAAAATTAGAGCATGTTTAAAAAAAGGTAGTTCTCTAATCTTGAATGACTTTAATCTTCATGTAGATTGGGAAAATGAAATTGACAAAAGTAGCCATGAGGAAGAATTCATAGAGTGTATTTGGGACAGTTTCTTGAAACAATGTGTCATGGATCCAACTGGTGAACAAGCTATTTTGGATCTGATAATGTGCATTGAGGCAGATTTGACAAATTATCTTAGGAGTAAGCGATTCCCTGGGGCAAAATGGCCAAAAAACATTGTTGAATTGAGCATTCAATTTAAGATTAAGAAACTTTGGTCAGAAGCAATTGTGTTAAACTTAAATGAGGATAATAACATAGGAATGTGGGCTACATTGGCTAGTGTGGACAGGGAAAAGAGATTAGCAGAAAAGTCAGTTGTGGAATAATGGCAGATGCTTAAGAGAATATTTCATGACTCAAACCAAACAAGCATTTGTTTATTTGTGAGGAACAATGATTTGAGTAAAGGGATAATACGGCTATGCTAACCAAAGAAATCACATCAAATTGAAAGAAAAAGCATATAACAGGGCAAAGAATAATGATAAGTCAGAAGATTTGGCAAGTTTTGTGAGATAAATTGAAAATAAAGATGAACATGACAAAACTATCATAAAAAGGGAGAAAATAAACACAGGAATTCCCTTATTTATAAATGTCCAACTTATGAACATTCATAATTATGAATGTGATCTTATCGAGAGGTGTAATTTTAAAGACTTGACATATAAACACTTCCTTGGTCTTGAGAGTTTGACAATGTCCTGCATTGTGCTCTAACATACATACAAATCACCTTCTGAATCACTTTTCTAGAATGGAACCCATTCGCAACTTGTGGACTGCTTGTGTAGGGGCAAACCAGCAAGTAAGATAGAAAAAAAAACGAGCTTCTTTAAATGTATAAAAAGGAGAAGAGAGGTCAAAGTGAACACAAAGCTCATTAGAGAACCAGACTGTGAAAATAATGATGGGAAACCAGACTATTGCAAAGATTTTGAATAAATACTTTGCATCCATCTTCAAAGTGGAGGACATTAATAGCATTCCAAAAAATACAAAATAATCAAGGACCCCGAGGTGAGTTGGGGGGAGGGGGAGATAAACATAATAACTATCACTAGGTAAAATGTACTCAGGAAATTAGTGGGTCTCAATGTTAATAGATGCCTTGGACATAATGGGTTATTACTCTATAGGACAATGAAAGATGTAACCACAGAGATAGTAAATACAGTACTGCCTCAATTATCCAAACGAGATGGGCAGGGAGCATGTTGTTTGGATAATTGATCGTTTGTATAACCAGAAACATGTGGAAATTTATGAGTGCTGGTTATCGAATATTTCTCGGTTATCCAGCAATGCATGCCATAATGCTGTTTTGCTGATAACTGACTGCTGAGTTGCCTAATGCCGTTTTTACAGGACCTTAAGGTCTTGTTTGGATAATCTGAAATTCGGATAATTGATGTTCAGATAATCGAGGTGCAGTGGTAGTAACCTTTAAGAATCTTTAGATTGTGGAAGGTCCCAGAGAATTGGAAAACTGTCAATGTAACACCCTTATTCAAAAAGGAAGGAGACATGCAATTACAGGGCAGTTAACTTGACATCTGTAATTAATAAAAGACCAGAGTATATAATAAAGAATGTAATGATAGAGCACTTAGAAATGCATAATAAAATCAAGTAGAGTCAACATAGCTTCATGAAGAGGGAATAATGCCTGACAATGTTATTATAGTTCTTCAATGAGGTAGGATAGACACCATAGATACAAGGATCGATACAAAGAGAACCAGTAGATGCAATATATATTAATTTCCTAAAGGAATTCTGTGATATTTAAGATGATAATTAAATATCATCTTATTATGATACTTAATAAGATGAGGGTCCATGATTTTGGAGCTAGTATATTAGCATGGATAGAGGATAGCATTGGGTAATTCATAAAAGACAAAGAGTTGATGTAAAAGAGACAGTTTCACTGTGGCAACCTGTAACTAGTCAAGTGGCAAAGAAATTAGCATTTGGGTCATATTTTACAGTCTATATTAATTGACTTGATCAACAGAACTAAAAATGTAGACAACCCAAGTTTGGGGACAAAACACAGAGTCTACTGAGGGATGGTATAAGGAGTCCATTGAAGGATATAAATTGATTAAGTGAATGGGCAAAAACTTGGCCTATGGGATATATTGTGGGAAAATGTAAGGTTCTGCATTTGGTTGGGAAGAATAGGGAAGCTAATTATTATTTAAATGGGAAAAGATGCAAAAGTCTTCAGAGCAGACAAAATTGGGAATTGCATACCAAAAACATCATTATGATTTTTGTACAAAATATAACAAAAAAAGCAACATTGATGAAACATTGTTTTTTAGACTATTTATACTCTAACTATAAAAAGGTTTATCCATGTGACTTTTAAAGTAACTGAAGCCTCCTCACCATGTTATATTTTACACTGTTGCTTAAGTGGATACTTTAATCCCTGATTGAATTCAGCCCGATTTCAACTCCTGCTTCCTCTTTCCCAATTGAGAAACTTCTAATCTCTGTACTAATGTTCACTGTGAGGGTTATGTTGAAGATTCCTTTTCTATAATTCAGAAGCTATGTGATTCATCCAGCCTCCATTAAATCCTCGTAAACCTTATCATTTCGATTTGAAAGAGACATTCTACCATGTTCTGTCAGGTCAACAAGAAGTTCAGGAATTTCTCTGCTTCAAATGGAGGACTAGCTGCAACGATTATC
This sequence comes from Chiloscyllium punctatum, assembly GCF_047496795.1. Taxonomy (NCBI): domain Eukaryota; kingdom Metazoa; phylum Chordata; class Chondrichthyes; order Orectolobiformes; family Hemiscylliidae; genus Chiloscyllium; species Chiloscyllium punctatum. The sequence continues at coordinate 45,328,904 of NC_092775.1, read as the reverse complement.
CTTTTCTCTCTGTCTCTCTTAGATTCCTGAGAGGTTCAGTGATATCTTAGACAAATTGTATCATGGCACTATAATGTCTTTCTATAGTCCTTTTCCCCTCTCAAAGCTCACCTCCATGACAACATGGATTACACATCGAGACAACCACCACTGTTCTATTTTGGAATTAAAGATAAACAGACAAGTTAAAGAATAACTATTGTACAAAATCCATCATTTCTAATACCTCCCTGTGAGAGTTGGAGACAACAGACAGCAGTAGGCAACAGATGTTTATGTTTTGTCCATCAATGTTAATATTTTGCATATTTTCCTCAGTAAATCAACCTCTGTGGCCCTGCCCAATATCACATAACTTTTAATAGATGAAGATTCCAGGCTTTCGTGTTTGGCGGAATTCAGAGCAAGTGACATTCCTTCTCCATTTTACATCAATAAACTAAAGAGCCAGTCCAAAAACACTGTAATCTTACAGACTTTATATTTGTGACCAAATAAATCCAGCATGCTAATCCACAAAGCTAGTTAAATAATTTGTTTCACAAAGGGCTTTTAAAATGAAGTTGAATTTCATCTAGGAAGTGAACTTATGTCACTTTCAAATGAATATTCAACAGAATTGTTAAAAAATTCCCTTGGGGACTTGTATAACTTACTATACAAATAACAAAATAAAGCATGTTCATGCACTTTTTAAGATCGATGTAATCACTCAGTAACAATATCACCTTGAGAGTATGTAATAGCTGTTATTGTTTTAATATTGTAAATGTAAGATGATCAGGGAAAATCAGAGGCCTCTTATAATACACAGCAAAGTACACAGAGTGTTGTCAGTTTTTCTATCATTCACTGATGGAATGTGTCCATCACTAGCTGGCTAATATTTATGCTCATCCCTACAGTTGTCCTTGAATACATATAATATAATGTATCATAATATTATTACAATCATTACTGTTTCAGAATGATGATGCTCTCAAAATGGATACTGACTATAAAAGTGACTTACTAACAGAAATCAATGATGATTGCTGATGGATCAAATACAAATGATTACCCCTAACACAACAAATTTCATGTAAATTCTGATGTCCAGTGAATTAATCAAAAGAGAAGCATTTTATGCACACAGGCTTCCTGCTGGTTATGGTTAAAGGCTAGATATTTCATCTAGCATAATGGTTATTCATGAAACTGAACCCAACTTTTAAGTCCCTCTCTCTTGCAAGCAACAACTATAACCTAGGTTCAAGGTAGGAAAAAACTAATCTGTTATGAAGTCAGACAGCAGAAATAACAAAATGCCACTCAGTATGATTGCCATTGCTGTAATGGTACGAACAAGACAATTTAGAATTACCAATCGGGAAATGTTTTGTCATTTGTAGTTCCTTAATTCCACTTATGTCACACTTCCAGGATTGCCTAGATTCTTCACTTATCATAAGTTAACTATATGGTATTGGGCAGAGGTTGCTTTACTGTGGAAAATATGCAAAATGTTAACGTTGACAGACAAAACTTGAACATCCATTACCTCCTGTTGTCTGTTGTCTCCAAGTGTCACAGGGAGATGTTGGATTTTGTAAACAGTTAGACTTTAACTGGTCTTTTTATCTTTAATTCCAAAATAGAACAGTGGTGGTTGTCTGGATGTGTAATAGACAAAATGCAACAGTGAGGCACAACCTAATTCAACAATCTTTTCCCACTTCACAACTTTCACATGTGTTTTTCTGACCATTTCAACAAATTCAGTGTTGCACATGGAATGGATTGAATTGAAATCTTAGTTCTCAGGTCATGGTTTTAAGGGCTCTTCTGTAATCTTGCTTAAAGTGAAGAAGGATTGCAGTGATGGATTAAGTGAACCACGATGGTGAGACCTACCACCACTCCAATCCAAATTTTTCACCTCTGCCAGGATCACTGCTGACTGCTCCTTTGGCAGGCTCTCAGGGATTTTCTAGGCATCTATCCCAAAATTCTGCTGATTCCTGAAACTGTGTGGGAAGAAGGCATTGGGTCTCAGAAAGCATCTGTAGAGCCACCCTGCACAAAGAAATAGGGCCTTTTATTGTTCTTTCCTAACCTGACAGAACTGCTGCATATTAAGGAGAATCTGATCCAGTATCACTATACATGGAGCCAGGTGGTTAAATTTTATTCATTTATTGCTCATCCCTAATTGCCCTTGAGAAGGTATTGATGAGCTATTTTATTGAACCACTGCAGTCCATTTGGAGTAGGTAGGCCCACAACATGATTAGGGAGTTCCAGGAGTGACACTGAAGATATACTTGAGTGAGCATCGTTGACCAAGCTTACATTACCCAAAACATATTTGTGTGCCTGTGGTGAAATCTAAATTGCCATTGATTTTTACAGAAGAGTAGACTTGCATTGTTTAATTCATCAAATTGAGCTGCTGGAATTACAAATGCAAACATTTCTTGTCCATTACCTTCTGTCACATAGCAACAGAAAATAGTTCATAGCAACAGCTGAAGAAACTCCTGATTTATAAAGACAGCTGTCATATCTTAAAACATACAACTCACATCTGAAATTATGCCACAGAGACTGTCACAATGGCACCCTTTATGTATACATGGAAAGTCCTTGACACTGGTCCAGCTTGCTCAGTGCCAGCTCTCAGAGTGTCAGAATATCTGTTTATTTTCTTCTTTCTTCTCTTTTATTTTTTCTTTTTTTATATTAATCCCCACACTACCGCCTAACTGCAGTAGTGCTTATTTTTTCCCCAGCACCCATGTTGTGTTTGTGTGCAGGTGTGAGACACAGTGAGAGACACAAGGTGTACGAATCTTTATTCAATTTCCACCACCAGGAAGAAAGGAAACACCCGAGTGGCCAGTGACAAGCAGTACCCTTCACAAAAGGCAATGCTGTGTGAAGAATATCTGTTTATTTTTTAATTTTTTCTTTTCTTTTTCTCTTTTTTACAAGGTGCATGAATCTTTATTCAATTTCCACCACCAGGAAGATAGGAAGACACCCGAGTGGCCAGTGACAAGCAGTACCCTTCACAAAAGGCAATGCTGTGTGAAGAATATCTGTTTCTATCTGTCAGCTTGGACTCCCTGATTGGATCAGATTAATAAACCCAATCAAGGAAATCATATTCTCTGGAGGTCTATCTGGCTGACCTCATTACAATCACTACATCCCTCCCCCTCTCAATCTGAGGATTTGCCTTGTTTTTTTTGTAGCATTTCTTCAGGTGTTTTAGCACCAGGTGAGGTTCCTTCAACTCATAATCAGTGTGCAATGCACAGGAGTTTGCCTCTTGCACTCAGAACGTCTCAGGAGATATTCATTCTCTTTGTCCAGCAGCAAAGGCGACGATGCATGAGATTTGCCATGTTCATCTCAGGCTCAGAGGCCTCTTCAATACTTGACTGAGTGGAAGAACCCATAGGTTCTGACAGCCTTTCCAACTGTTTTGAAGAGCAGGACATGTTTTGCTCCCACACCATTTGCAAGTTTGTGGTTTCGTATGATTCACATGCTTCAGGACCATCACACCTACCCAAATGTCATTTATCACTGGTCCTGACCTTGCATCAATAATGTCTCTTACCCATTCAGGGCCATTTCCGTGGTTCCTATACTAAACTTCATCCCCTACAGTGAACTGTCTCTTGCTTGGCGGAGTCTAGTGTCCAGCATTAGCATTCCTTATGCCATTTCACCCTACTCTCCAGCTCCAGAAAGATCAGATTTAACCTGCTGCGGAGTCATCTCCCCATTAGCAACTTTGCTGGAGCTATACCTATTGTTGCATGAGGAAGTGAACATATAATCAAATAGGAACTGGAACAGTTCGATGTCTAGTGAAGCAGTTGGCTATTTCTTTAAGCCTGCTTTCAAAGTTTGGACTGCTGTTTGTGTCTGACCATTGGAAGATGGATGGTATGGTATGGAGCTGGCCTTATATGTCAAATTCCTGCTGGTAAATAATGGCCCATTATCTGTGACCAACACTTCTGGGAGAAGTATTTCAAAAAATGCACGTAGTTTTTCAATTGTCATTTCCGTGTTTAACAAATGCACTCAATGCACGTCCAGCCATTTTGAGTGGGTGTCCATAATGACTAAAAGCATAGGTCCCATGAAAGGACCTGTGTAGTCAATGAGTAACCGAGTCCAGAGTTTATCCAACCATTTCTATGATGGTAGGGGGCTGCTGGCTGTAATTTTTGTTCTTGTTGGCCCTTTGGGCACTGTCCAACCAATGTGGCTATGTCTGCATCCAAGCCTGGCCAACAGACATAATCCATCTCCAACATCTTTATTTTGGAGACCCCAGGTTGACCCTGGTGGAACCAATATTTGGCAGCAACCTTTGCTCAGAACAATCACTCTTGCTCTCCATAATAATATGTCACCCTCTTCTGTGATCTGGTCTAAAAGTTTCAGTTCTAGTTGTGATAGCTTTTTGGTTTCCACAAGCTGTTTCTATTTTGCCAGGGCCAAATCTTTGTGTCCAAAGTCTGACATTGTCAGCTGTGCTCAGAAAATTTAAAACCATTACAGACTCTTCCAGCGGCGGTACCACCAGTGTTGTACCTGCCAATGGGAGGTGACTCAATGCATCCTCATTCATTACCCAACCTTCCAGTTGATGTTCCAAGTTGTAATTATTTGCACTTAATATTAGAGTCCATCACAGAATTCAGCCAGAAGCTATGGACAGTACTCCCTTGTCTTCTTTAAGTCGATCTACCAGGGATTTGTGGTCTGTTATTATTATATATTTGCATATGTAAAGGTATTGTGGAATGTCCTGACTCCAAATATGACTGCCAAACTTTCCTCCTTTATTTGATCATATTTACACTCTGCATTAACCAAAGTCCTGGATGCATATGCTATTAAGCATTCCTCGACATTGGGCCACCTATGAGCTAATACTACTCTGATGGCATTTTGGGCAGGGGTTCATCGTATGTCAGTACCAGATCTCCCTTTGTATAATTGTGTGCTAACACCTTAGAGAATGATAGCTGTTTCTTCACTTTGCTGAAAGTTGCTGCTTGGCTACGCGACCATTTCCAAGGCTAATCCCTTTTTAGGAGTTGATGCAAAGGATGGAGGCCAGGTTATGTATGAACTTTCTGTAGCAGTTCTCCAACCCAAGGAAAGACCTAAGCTCCAGTACAGACGTGGAAGCGGTGACACTTTTGATCATCTTCACTTTACTGTCCAACAGACGTAATCTGCAGTCCATGTAGGGCATTTGGGGTGCCTGGAAAACACATTTTCACTTTCTAGTTATATGCCACCACCCCCTCCCCCCACCCCACCACCAGAGAACCAATCAGGACTAAAGGCTATGTTCAAGTTCTCTAAGTGCTCCTTATTGATCTTCCCTGTTATTTGTATGTCATCTAGATAAACGGTGACCTGGAGTAGACCTTGCAAAATGTTCTCCATCATCCACTGAAAAATTTCACAGGCTGATGATACCCATATTGGTACAAACCCTTCTGGGTATTGATTGTGGCATACTTCTGGAAATTCTCATTAAACTACAATTGCAGATAGGCATGGCTCATGTCCAGCTTCGTAAAGGACAGCTCCCCCTGCTAGATTTGCGTATAAATCCTCTGTGTGAGGGATTGGGTATTTATCCAGCTGTGAAAAGCAGTTTATAGTTTGTTTAAAATCTACACAAAGGTGAAACAACCTATTAGGCTTCCAAATTGGAATGACCAGTGCTGCCCATTCCGCAAACTGGATTGGTTTGATGATCCCTTCATTTTCCAGCCTTCTGACTTTTTGCCTGTAAGTCAAATGGTACTGGGCAGGCCTTGCAGAATCATGGAATTGCTTCCTGGTCAACATGCAAGGTGGACTTGGCTCCTTTGATATCCCCAGACTTTCCTGAAAATCTTCCAGGTACTTAAATCAGGACTTCATTCAGGCAGCCATTTTCTAATCGAAAAATTTGAGCAGATCAAGATGAATCTTTCACAAACAATTTTGCCCCATCAGGCAATGGTAACTGAACCAGCTGTTTCCGATTAGAGACTGGAAAGGAAGTTGTACCTTTAATCCATAAAGGTTTCTTGGTATAGGTTGTCAGTCTGGCAGAGGTCATGCAGAAATGTAAAGGTTGGAGTCCAGACCAAATTTTGTTAAAGACTGTTTCTGCAATCATTGAAATGGCCACATTGGTATTGACCTCCATTAGAACTGTGTGACCATTTAACGAGAGGTTTATTTTGATTGTTTCCAATTTGGATGTTGCTGAGCAATTTAATTGTTCCAAGCCTGATAGAGGTGGATGTTCCAGGGTGTGCACTCTCCTCGTTACTGGCTTATGAGTTTTCTTACTCAAGTTATGTCCAGTGGGACTCCTTTGCTGTCTCAAGTCCACATATCAACAACAAATACAATGACCTGCCAGCCTGGATCCCAAAGAAAATGTTAACTGACTGGCTGAGGATTGGCATTGTTTTCGGGTTTTGCTGTGGTCTGACCTACAGTCCCTCTGATCAGGATATATTGTGAATGTGGCTTTATGATTGCTTTTGCTCAAGTGGTGTTGTCCAAACCCAGTGGGACTGCGGAGGGTATCCATTTCCATCAGAATAATCTGCAATTCATATGTTCCATTTGCTGTATCTTCTAATGATAAAGTCAGTTGTAGTGAGTTTTTGAAGTCCAGTTGGGCTTCAGCTAATAGGCACTTTTGCATGGCTACTTCATTAATCCCACCAACTGGTCTCTGAGCATCTTGCTAAGGCTTAAACAAAAGTCCCATCTCTATGCCAATGTCTTCAACTCATCAAAAATCCCAACACAGATTCCCCGGGTCTCAAATTGCCAAGTAAACCAGTATCATCTCAGAATTAGAGGAGGCTTGGGGTCATAATATTCCTTAACTAAATCTATTAGTTCTTGAAAGGTTCTGATATCTGGTACCTCAGGGAAATGTTGGCTCCTAATAACCAAAAAGGCTGTGGGTACACAAGCTATCAGGAGAATTACTCATTGCTTTTCATCTGCCTCAATGTCATTTGCTCCCCCCTCAAAAAATAACACATTCTTTTCACATATGTGGCCCAGTCCTCAATGGCAGGAATGAACATGTCAAGCTTCCCAAATAATGCAGGAAATGCTTACCCCAACTCAAAGACGACTGTTGCAAACGCGTTTCTTAAGGAACACACTTTACTTTCATTGCCACTGAAATAACTCCGCAGTGGCTGATATCCTGTGACCATGTCACCATTTATTTACACAGGGAATGTCCTTGACACTGGTACAATTCCCTCAGGCCAACTCCCAGAGTGTCCGAATGTTTGACACTTTTTTTTCTTTTTCTTTCTTTTTTCTTTTTTCCCCCGTTTTTACCCCCATACTATCACCTAACTGTGGTAGTGCTTATTCTTTCCCCAGCACCCATGTTGTGTGTGTGCAGGTGTGAGACACAGTGAAAGACACAAGGTACACAAATCTTTATTCAAATTTCCATTACCAGGAAGAAAGAAAACACACAAGTGGCCTGTGACAGGCAGTGCCCTTCACATCAAAGACACTCTTCTTTTTATCTGTCAGCCAGGGCTCCCTGATTGGACCAGATTAACAGCCCCAGTCTGGAAACTCATATTCTATGAGGTCTATCTGGCTGACATTGTTACAAACACTACAGGCTGTCTTCTATTTATTTTCTTTTTGCTCTTCTGTCAATAATGTTATTCAGCACTTTCCAACAACATGACAGTTTCATTAGAACCAACAAGTTTAAAATTACAATAACTTCTGCGGTAATATTTATTTTTGTAATGTTGTCAGTTAGTGTAAATGAAAATTTAACAATGGGCTTTTTGTATCCGAATTGATTTTTCCATTTGATGAAAAACATTGAAGGCTTTTTGCCTTGCAGTGCTGACAAAGAAAAGAGCCAAGAAATTAAGCAGATTTACCTTTCACACACCAATGGATTGGGATCTATATACAGACACTAGTGAACATAATTTTCTCTGCCAGAGACTTAGGGTAGGTCTCACAACAGTTCAGTGGCCAAATGAGTGGATGAGGAGTCAATCTAGGGATGAAGCAAAGACAAAAATATAGGGCCATACTTGAATAGTTGGAGGATAGGCATGTTGTGGTAGCAACTGATGAGTTGTGGAGGTAGGGAACAGAAGAAAGCAAAGGGAAAAGGATATAGGGCAGATGATGGGAGAATTCTGTGGCTGCCAATGGACTGTAGTTTTAATAAGGATCAGTGAGGGACATGTCTACATTTCCCAGATTGACACTTGAGAAAATGTTTCTAAATAAATCGACCTTTTAAATTCTGTTCATTAAGTCATATGTAGACTTGGTATTCCTGCATGAAGGAATACATTTAGGTGGAATAAACTTGAGAAAGAAACATTAAACTCTTCTTTGCCTATGCAAGGTATCTGGTGCCTGTTATCAGCCATGGTACTGGGGCACCTGTACTGATATAATAGTCATCACATTTCTTGTTCTGAATGTAAAATGTAATTGTGTACATACCTCCAATCTTTGGTTTCAATTTCATGTGTGTCTCAGATTTCTAAGCCTTTGTATTTTTCATCTGGTATAACACTGTTACAAAGATGCAAGCATTAATCTCAAATACTCAGATTAGCAAAGTAGTCATCTGTTCATATCTAACATAATCCAACAATTCCTGCGTAGTTCAGATACTTTTTTTTGTTTTATTAAGACAGTTTTCTTTCTCAACCTCAACTACCCTTATGTATATTCACAAGACATCACTAATATTTAAAATAAATTACTTGTAAGCTTATGGTTGTGAAATGACTCAATTTGTGGTTAATTCAGCAAACATTATCTATGTAGCTGGGACCATTACGGTATTTTTAAAAAATGATCAGTATCTCTGCCATGTCACAGCTTATTGTATATCTTACTTAGGAGAAATGATGTTTGATTTCATAATAATATGCTTAGTATGACATCTAATTCAGCCATAAAGTATTTTATCATCTGAATTTGCCTGATTTATTTTCTACATCTTGACTTTCCATCATTATCTCTATATACTTACTTGTTGATTAAAGCTTTTAGATTGCATCACATTCAATTATCGATCCCACAGGAATATTGCTTAAAGTCCAGGAAATTGTGTGATCCATCACTCAATCTTCATTTGATGTTAAGAAATTATTAGCTCTCTTTTAGAAAAGGAAGTTAATGATTGTCAATAAAGTAACAATATAACAGTCATTAATCTAAATGCAGGACCAAAAGATTTCAAGGATTATATTTTGGTTGATACTTTAGGCTGACAGATGTGAGTTAGCAGTATACCTATTTTACTAGAGTTTCAAGAATATCTTTGCCTTCAAATCAGTAATGTAATTAGCAGTTGTTTGTGGCACAGAACAAAAGAAAAGGTTTCAGCAGTCATAGAGATGTACAGCATGGAAACAGACCTCTCAGTCCAACCCGTCCATACCGACCAGATATCCTAACTCAATCTAGTCCCACCTGCCAGCACCCGGATCATATCCCTCCAAACCCTTCCAATTCATATACCCATCTAAATGCCTTTTAAATGTTGCCATTGTACTAGCCTCTACCACTTGCTCTGGCAGCTCTTTCCATACATGTACCATCCTCTGCGTGAAAACGTTGCCCCTTAGGTCTCTTTTATATCTTTGCCCTCTCACCCTAAACCTATGCCCTCTAATCTGGACTCTCCCACCCCAGGGAAAAGACTTTGTCTATTTATCCTATCCATGCGCTCATAATTTTGTAAACCTCTATAGGGTCACCCCTCAGCCTCCGATGCTCCAGGGAAAACAGCCCCAGCCTGTTCAGTCTCTCCCTGTAGCTCAGATCCTCCAACCCTGGCAACATCTTTGTAATCTTTTCTGAACCCTTTCAAGTTTCACAATATCCTTCTGATAGGAAGGAGACCATAATTGCACTAAAAGTAGCCTAACCAATATCCTGTACAGCCGTAACATGGCATCCCAACTCCTGTACTCAATATTCTAACCAATAAAGGAAAGTATACCAAACGCCGCCTTCATTGTCCTATCTACCTGCGACTCCACTTTCAAGAAGCTATGAACCTGCACTTCAAGGTCTCTTTGTTCAGCAACACTCCCTAGGACCTTATCATTAAGTGTATAAGTCCTGCTAAGATTCACTTTCCCAAAATGCAATACCTCACATTTATCTGAATTAAACTCCATCTGCCACTTCTCAGCCCATTGGCCAATCTGGTCAAGATCCCATTGTAATCTGAGGTAACCTTCTTCACTGTCACCTACACCTCCAATTTTGGTTTCACCTGCAAACTTACTAACTATACCTCTTATGCACACATCCAAATCATTCATATCAATGATGAAAAGTCATGAACCCAGCACCGATCCTTGTGGTACTCCACTGATCACAGGCCTCCAGTCTGAAAAACAACCCTCCACCATCACCTTTGAGCTAGTTCTGTATCCAAATGGCTAGTTCTCCCTGGATTCCGTGAGATCTAACCCTGCTAACCAGTCTCCCATGGAAACCTTGTCAAACACCTTAATCTCCCCATATAGATCACATCTACCACTCTGCCCTCATCAATCCTCTTTCTTACTTCTTCAAAACACTCAATCAAGTTTGTGAGACATGATTTCCCACGCACAAAGCCATGTTGACTATCCCTAATCAGTCCTTGCCTTTCCAAACACATGTACATCCTGTCCCTCAGGATTCCCTCCAACAACTTGCCCACCACCGATGTCAGGTTCACTGGTCCATAGTTCCCTGGCTTGTTTTTACTACCCTTCTTAAACAGTGGCACCATGCTTGCCAACCTCCAGTCTTCCAGCACCTCACCTGTTACTGAGATATTTGTATCATCGATAGTCAGAGGCCCTGCAATCACTTCCCTAGCTTCCCACAGAGTTCTAGGGTACACCTGATCAGGTCCTGGGGATTTATCCACCTTTATGCATTTCAAGATATCCAGCACTTCCTCTTCTGTAATATGGACATTTTTCAAGGTGTCATGATCTATTTCCCTACATTCTATATCTTCCATGTCCTTTTCCACAGTAAATTTGACACAAAATACTCGTTTAATATCTCCCCAATTTTCTGTGGCTCCACACAAAGGCCACCTTGCTGATCTTTGAGGGGCCTTATTCTCTCCCTCGTTACCCTTTTGTCCTTAATGTATTTGTAAAAACCCTTTGGATTCTCCTTAATTCTATTTGCCAAAGCGATCTCATGTCCCCTTTTTGCCCTCCTGATTTCCCTATTAAGTATACTCCTGCTTCCTTTATACTCTTCTAAGGATACACTTGATCTATCCTATCTATGCCTGACATATGCTTCCTTCTTATTCTCAACCAAACTGTCAATTTCTTTTGTCATCCAGCATTCCCTATACCTACCAGCCTTTCCTTTCACCCTAACAGGAATGTACTTTCTCTGGATTCTCATTATCTAATTTCTGAAGGCTTCCCATTTTCCAGCCATCCCTTTACCTGTGAACATCTGCCCCCAATAAGCTTTTGAAAGTTCTTGCCTCATACCGTCAAAATTGGGTCTTTTTCCAATTTAGAACTTCAACTTTTAGATCTGGTCTATCCTTTTCCAGCACTATTTTGGAAATAATGTGGTAGCTGGCTCCAAAGTGCTCCCCCACTGACACCTCAGTCACTTGCCCTGCCTTATTTCGTAAGAGTAGGTCATGTTTTGCACCTTCTCTAGTAGGTACATCCACATACAGTCACATGATACACCTATCATATGTCATTATTTTCTTCCTCACTACAAATCTATTATGGTATGCATCACATTTTCTGAACAAATTGATATGTTGAGATGCATGTGGAGAATGCAGTTAAGGTTTTCCTGGTAGGCACAATGGACACAAAATTACAATTGTTTGATCAATTTTAGGATGCTACATGTAGCCTTCAAGCTCCAAAATTATGGTAGTGGCACAGATAGAGACTTTTGTGTCAAACTGTGTCAGTTGCCATGTTAGTAAAAGGTGTGATTAGCATGCATGCAGTGAAAGATTGCTGGAAATATACAGAACATGCAGATCACAATATCAATTAGCATGTTGTTTTTGAATTCAACATTCCTTGTGGAATTTAGAAGATGGGGACACAGTCTCAAATTAAGAGGCTTAAAATAAGAGTTAAGGACTGAGATGAAGATGAATTTCTTCACTCAAAAGGTGTGAAGCTTTGAAATTGTCTATACCCAGAGGGTTGTTGATTCTTTAAAATATTTAAGTCTGAAACAGGCAGATTTTTGGTTACACAGGAAATAAAGGGATATGGAAATTGGACGGGAAAATGGAGTTGAGGTTAACATGTTAGTCCTGAAAGGCAGATTCAGCTAAAGTTATCATATCTACTACTCCTTCTCCTATTTCTTCTGCTCTTCAAACTTGATTAAAAGGCTAAATCTTTCGGTGAGAGTTAGAAAAAGCTTTATCTTCGAGACGGCTTTGATTGACAGATTGGTAGAAAAGAATAGGCCTTGCTGTTCCACAGTTTCAGTACAAATCTTTGTTGATTTTGCTGACAGCTGTTAATATATCACCATGAATGTTTGGCCTAGATTTAAAGCTAGTATTTTCTCAGAAGGCAGTTCTAAGTTCACAATTTGACTGACACCTTAAAAAAGCAATGAGATTTTAAAACTTTGAATGGACTTGAAGAAGAAGGGTTTTTTTTCAGGATCAAGTGTGTCTGAGTAATACCTGTATTAGATTGTTAGGTTCATTTTTTTGTCTCCCTGTGGCTTCTCAAGTCTGCTCCTGGTGGATACTGACTGAGTGATGATGGAGGTGACATGGGTGTATGAGCGGACATGAGGATGGGAGGGAAGAGTTGACATGGAGATAGCATGGATGGAATGGGTGGGAGATAAGACGATCAGAGAGGTTAGGGCTACACAACCTAACTGCTGCTAAAATAATTGGGTCAGTCCCAGAAAACCAAGCCAGTCCTTCTAACCAGCTCATCTCACCACTTGCCAATTTTCATGGTCCTGTTTAAGAAAAGATGGAGGCAGAAGTCAGGAAACTATAGGCCAGTTAGCCTGACCTCAATTGTTGGTAAGATTTTTGAGTCCGTTATTAAGGATGATATTACTGAGTGGCAGCATAGCTTCATTAAGGGAAGGTCATGTCTGACAAATCTGTTAGAATGCTTTGAGGAGGTAATGAGCAAGTCAGACCATGGAGAGTCGATTTGGATTTATTTCGTGATCCATTTGGATTTCCAGAAGGCCTTTGACAAGGTAACCAACAGGAGATTGCTAAATAAGATAAGAGCCCATAGTGTTAGGGACAAACTGCTGGCATGGATAGAAGTTTGGTTGACTAGCAAAAGGCAGAGAGTTGGGATAAAGGGATCTTTCTCAGGATGGCAGCTCATCATTAGTGGAGTTCCGCAGATGTCAGTGTTGGGACCATAACTATTCACATTATAAATTACCAATCTGAATGAAGTAGTTGAGAGTATTGTTGCTATGTTTATAGATGACATAAGTATAGCTGGAGGCACGGGTAGTGTTGAGGAAGAGGCAAGTCTGCAGAAGGACTTGGATAGGCATTAACTCTGTCCCTCTCTCCACAAATGCTGTCTGACTTACTGAGTATTTCCACAATTTTCTGTTGATTGTTCAAATTTCCAACATCTGTTTTTCTTTACTTTCCTATTATATGCTCCACAATGGACATTTGTAAGTGTGGTTAGTTTCTATTTAAGATGAGAAAAAAAATCACACAATGCAATGTGTAATTTTTCTGTTTACAAAGTTAGTTTTCTGTTACAGGTGAACTCATTGGTGCTAATTTCTGGAAGGTTTTGCCATTTTTAAACTTGTAAGAGAAGCCAGGAATCATGTACCAAAGAATCATGTACATAGTTAGTTCAAGATATTCCCATTTGTACATGGAATTGTTTTGTGTGGTCCTTGTGAAGTTCAAGTCTTTTGGATATTACTGTCAGGATATTATATAGACCAGATTCAAAAAAGGTTGGTGCATGATGTAATTGAGCAAATTGTTTGTAGTTTTTTGAATAAGCTGTGATGGCAATGTTGAAGTCTTACCTAGCACAAAGGAACATGGATGTGTTTGTTGGAAGCCAATCATTTCAGCCACATGATATCAATTCAGATGTCCCTCAGCATAATGCCCTAAACCCAACTGTCTTCAGTTGCTTCATCAAAGATGTTCCCTCTATTATAAGGTCTGCATAAAGGAGTACACTCATGATTGCATAATGTTCAGTGCCATTCGTGACTCCTCAGATACTGATTCAGCACTGAAACATCTCCCTCTTTTCTCTGTATTGCATGGTATTAAACACAGCATCTGTCTCCCATGCCATTTATTAATCTTCTAACCTGCATATTTCTATGCTAAATAGTTCAGGTCACAGTCCAGAGATAATTGAAGTTCTGCTTTTTAATTTGGACGTTAACCCTTTAACCTCACCAGCAGAATATCAATCCTGGTTTTTCCTTTGTTATTGGTTCCTACAAGGAGCATGACAATCAGATGTTCACACATCACTGCCACTCCAATTTCCTCTCCAGCTTCAAGGAGGTGTCTTCAAACCAGCACTGGGCAGTCAACATCTTCAATTAGAACATCTAGTTCCTGCTGTGCAGACCAGTAACTGTTTCCTTACTACACTAGTCACTATCTCCAACTGTCCTTTCCCTTCCACTTCTCCAACTTAAGTGGCCTTCTGAAACTTGGTATGATGACCATTCTTCATATCTAGTCTGCAGTCCCTGTTCTCATTCATAAGTACCTTCTGCTTTCTGGTCAACCCAAGCAAAGAAAAAATTATCACGCAATTGACTCCATCACTATATGCTGAATTCCCATGCTTACCTGTCCCACAGTTACACTCTCCTGTCCTGACAATTAATCAACTCTAAAGATTATACTTAAATCTAAGAGGCATGAGTACCTCCCTCTCCTCCCTAAAGATTCATAATGTTAGCACCGCAGGCTCCAGCTCAACAGTTCTGAGCCAAATTTCCTCAAACTACATTTTCTCCTCACGGATATAGTTGTCCTGGATCACGATGTTCTCTACAAACTTCATGGAACATCACTTGCCTAGTCATGTCCATTGGACATCAATTTACTGATGAGTTCAAAAATTTTAGACTAGCTTTAAACAATGCAAATTGTTCAAATTGTTTTTCAAATTGTGTTCAGCATTCATAATATTGACTCCCTGCTGATGCATTGCAACTAGCACTGGCTGGGTACTGAAAGACAGCAAGAAAATGCTATGCTTCCATATTACAAACAATGGATTCAGCTTATTCACATATCATACTTGCCGATTTCTTTATCAAATGCTTTTAAAATTTTGTCCCTATTATTCCCAAACATAGGTAGATCAGACTAATGACCATTACTTTCCTCCCTCAATCAATATCACAAAATACAGATTAACTAGGCATTCTTCTAATTTGCTGTTTATGAGATTTGTTTTCCACAATTTGCACACTTAACAACAGTAACTGCAATTTACTGTTGCAATTAACTGCATTGGTTGTGGAGTGCTTTGAGAAATATAATCCAAAATGCTGTTTTCTCTCCATAATAAAAAAAGAGATTTCTTCGGCACCAAAGCAGCTCAGAAATATGATTCTTAAAATTGAGTTAGGAAATTCAACCCAATCTGTTCCACTTTTATTTCAGGCTTCTTATGGGCCATATCCTTGCCAGTGTTGTTTTTTTCCCACTCTCAGTTGTGTTTGCAAATCCTTGACTACTGTCCTGTTGACCACAAATGTGATTTTAAAAAACAAATACAGCAACCAGATTCTAAATGCAGAGGTTAAAAAAGAATTTTAAAAGGATAAAATATAATTTTGTTAATGTTGCAAGCAATATTCTCAAAATTACATAGTCAATTAGGGTTGCATGGTGGCTTAGTGATTAGCATTGCTGTCTCATATGACCAGGGACCTGGGTTTGGTTCCACCCCTGGGGGACTGTTGTATGGAGTTCGCACATTCTTGCTATCTCTGTGTGGGTTTACCCTGGGTGCTCCAGTTTTCTCCCACAGTCTAAAGATATGCAGGTTAGATGGGTTGGCCATGCTAAATTACCCCATAGTGTCCAGGGATGTGCAAGCTATATGGATTAGCCACAGGAAATGCAGAGTTACAGGGACAGGATGGAGGAGAGGGCCTGGGAAGGATGCTTTTTGAAGGGTTGGTGTGGATTCAATGGACTAAAATGGGCTGCTTCCACACTGTAGGGATTCTAATTATTTGTTGTTTTTTGAGTACAATTAAATAGACGCTGATTTCACAATGGATAAGAAGAACACTTTATAACTGTAAATGGACATCTGGTATGTATTTGGACTTGCCATTTTAAAAAAACCAAGATTGAAAATGTATTTCAGTTGAAAAAGATAACTGTTATCCCCAAATTGTCTTAAAGTAAGTAACTAACTATTGTCCACAAAAGGCTCTGGGCATCTCTTTTTATTTAAAAGCGATCATTAACAATACAGGGAGAAAGTCAGGGTTGCAGATGTGAAGATCAGAGCCAAAAAGTCTGGTGCTGGAAAAGCACATCTAGTCAGGCAGCATTCAAGAAGCAGGAGAGTTGACATTTTGAGCATAAGTTTGTCAGGAATGTGGGGGGATCAAAGGAGGCTGAGAGATAAATGGGAGGGGGATGGGGCAGGGAGGAAGGTAGCTGGTAATGCAATAGGTAGATGAAGGCCCTTGGCAGAGTGGGAGGGGGAGTTGAAGTGCTCGGCCATGGGGCAGTGGGGTTGCCGTAGTGGTGGTGGCTGTAGGGGCCACGTGGCTAATGGCATGTGAGCAGTTCCGGAAGCCGGGAGAAGGTTCTGGGATGATTGAGGAATCCCAAGTTTGGAGGTAAATACATGAAAGTTTGGTATACTTACGTTACACCACCGCCCTGTGGCCGAACACTTCAACTCCCCCTCCCACTCCACCAAGGACATACAAATCCTGGGCCTCCTTCACCACTAAATCCTAGCCACCCGATCACTGGAGGAAGAGTGCCTCATCTTCCACATTGGGACCCACCAAACACACAGGATCAATGTCGATTTCACCAGTTTCCTCATCTCCCCTCCCCTGACCTTATCCCAAATCCAACCCTCCAACTCGGCACCGCCCTCTTGAACTGTCCTACCTGTCCATCTTCCTTCCCATCTATCCACTCTACCCTCCGCTTTGACCTATTGTTTTCTCCCCCACCTTCATCTACCTATCACATTCCCAGCTACCTTCCCCCCAGCCCCACCCCACACCCATTTATCTCTCAGCCCCCTTTAGCGCCCCCCACATTCCTGATGTAGTGCTTATGCTCGAAATGTCCACTCTCATGCTCCTTGGATTCTGCCTGGCCGGATGTGCTTTTCCTCACCCACACTTTTTGACTCATTAACAATACATACAATCAGAGCTCTTCATGAAAGTGTCTGTTAAAAATGCTCAAGCTGACTCTTGTTAAAGTCCAAGATATACTGATTGATAAAAGCAATTTATTGTGAATGTGCCATGATTAGTAAATTAGCAAGGTAACAAAGGTTACCATGACTAGCAGACATATTTTACACTCCATACCAATCTGTTTAATTTATTAAATGTTTTAAGAATATATTAACTTGGGCCAAATGATTCATTAATCTAAAGTAGCCTTACTGTTAACAAATTATTTTGCATTCTCAGCTTGTGAATGAAAGTTCGTAAAATGGAAATAAAAGACTTCAAGATATTTTGCTCCGATTAAGCAGGTATTTTCAATGTCTTTTGAAATATATGCTTTCTTTTCAGCATCACCTATCCTAGATTATATGTGAAAATATATAACTAACATTGGATAGACACACAAGACTAAACTCAACAGACCAGCAAAAACAAACTATTGAGCAGTGTCAGCCACTTAACGTTTGCACTAGAAGGGCAAGCAACTTATGAAGGACCGGTTCAGAAGTAGCTTCTTATTCCATAAAAAAAATCCCTTTATAAATTTTGAAAGCAACCTGGTAGATTTGTTGTGTTTATTTAATTTATTTTGGAAGACTCAATCAGCATAAGGTTGTGCAGATATTGATATAGTAAACTGCAGATTAGCACACAATACAAAGTTGCTTTATTATGTTACAATCACGTGGAGGCAAAAGGTGTCTATACAAGTTGGACTCATTCATCTATATACCCTAGCATTTGTGCACAAGTACAGGGGTGTTCTGCATTTGAGTTTCTACAATTGTTGTTTTAATTTCCAAGTGTATAGGTGTGATTCAACATTACCATCAGCTGGTTATGGTGAAAACAAATAACATTCTGTTTTTTTTTAAGACCAGGTCAATACTATCAGTGACCATATTGAACAAGCAGACTGTTTTGAAAATTGTAATATTCTCCAGAAATCAAGAACCCCAGCACTTTATATCATCAATAAGTTTGTGAAATTCAAATAGTTATTCAAAAGAAATTCATCTGAAGCACCATTATTCTTTGTTGCAAATTTATGTTATTTAACCAATTGCTCTGTGAATAACTAGACTTCAAGGCTGGTACCTGAAATTCTAAACTACGGTTGTGCATTTGCAACATAAACTCGTAAATAATTGTTGTCTCTGGCTATGAGTCGAGAGTGTGGTGCTGGAAAAGCACAGCAGGTCAGGCAGCATCCAAAGAGCAGGAGAATCGACGTTTCAGGCATAAGGCCTTCATCAGGAAACTTTCTCCTCCCTGGCTATGAATCATGAGAAAGTTATAATTACATCACTATCAGACAACTATAGATTGAGCTATAGTAAGAAAGTCAATATAAGTCCAGGAAATCTGGAGGATACATAAGCATGAAAAGGTAGTGACATTTATACCAAAACAATCTGGGATTATGATGCTGAAAAATAGATCCAATGCTATTGATAGATTATTCCAATATAAAAGGCCTATGAAAGTTTGGGGATTGTGGTATCACATATATACTGTAATAATAACATATAATAATAATGCATGGTGATAAGCTGTGTCTGCAATTTTTACTTCAGAATGTTTTCAACCTGGATTAGATTGAAGAATTTCTTGCTTCTATTGACATCTGAGCTACATAGACCTAAATGTTTGATAATGGTCTGAGCTAGCTATATTTGATGCTACCATAGTAGGATGTTACAATAGAGTCTCACCTAGGACAACAGAAATCAGCCAGAATTTTGCTATTCTTGACAGCTGCTGCAAAACCTGCACTTGTAAACATTGTGTAAAGTCTCGATTGCTGATGACTGAATAAGTTAACTCATGTCTGAAGAATGTCCATCGACATGAGATACTGGAAAGTACCAGAGACTGATGAACAGAAGTCAATATAAACAGGGTATGGAGAAAAAGATCATAGAAAGTTAATGACTATAAGATAAAAAAACCAAATCCAACATTTTCAGAAGTCATAGAGAGGTAATGGGCAAGAAAAGAAGCCAAGGACATACATTTTTGGAGACGATGATCAGAATTTCCTTGAAGATGCTCCCAACAGTCCAGACCCAACTTTAGTAGCAAACAGAAAATGGATGCATAAATGGAGTTCTGCTTTTACAAAACATACAGCCATTACGTAAGAAAACACCAGAGGAAATACACAGACTTTTTGATATTTTCTAGCCATGTGCTCCTTGAATACACTTCCGGTCAACCTGTTCAGAGATGCTATGACACACTTCTAGAGCAGGTGGGACTTTAATCTTGAACTCCTGGCTCAGAGCTAGGAATATTATCACTGTGCCACAACACTCTCAAATGGTCCTTGTAAAATAAGCATGTAAATTGTATGCAGGAGCTGTGTAGTTGAGGAATGCACAACCAACCAAAAGTAACAATGCAGGTTAATAAGATTGTACAAGTCCAAATAAAACTCAAGGATTCGTTTTGAGAGGAATTAAAGTGAATATAGGAAGCTAAAACAGGAGTGGGTCATGCAATGAGCTTCAGGCTGATCTACAACCCAATTCCTTCCATCCACCTTTAGGCTTACCCTCATATTTAAGAAACAGCTATCATCCTCAGATTTAAATTTACTATTTGGTCCAGCAACAATTGTAATTTGCAGAAGACAGTTTCAAACTTCTGTCATCCTGTGCATGTAGAAAAGTTTCTGAATTTCATTCCTGATAGTCTGGATGTAATTGTTGGACAAGTGACCTAGTTCCAGACCCCTCAATCAGTAAAAATAGTTTCTATACAGTATGTCCTAACTGTTTCCACTAACATCTTAAACTTGCTAAGCCTCCCTTCAACCTTCCAAATGCCAGCAAATACAAAATGAATTTGTTAAATCTCTTTATCCCTTGGTGTGTAAGTATCATTCTGCTAAATCAACGTTTCATTTCGGAAAAGGCCAAAATGTCCTTCCTAAGTTATGGTGCCCAGAACTGTTCAGAGAACTTCAGGTATGGTCAAATCAGAACTTATAGCTGAAGCATGACATGTACTCCTTTGTACTCTAGAGCTCAATGTAAAACAGTCAGGTTTCCATTAAAATTATTTTCTGTACCTGTTCATGACGTTTTAATAATTTTTAAAAATTCATTCATGGGATGTGGGCACCACAAACTAGGTCAGCATCCATTGACCATTCTTAATTGTCCAGAGGGCAGTATCACCCTAATGAACCTTCACTACACTCCCTGTATGGCAGCATTTCCTTTCTTAGCTAGAGTAATTGCTCACAATATCCCAAGTGCAGCCTTACCAAGACCCTGGAAACCTGCAGTATGACATCCCTACTTCCGAACTCAAATCCTGTTGCAATGAAGACTAATATAGCATTTGCCTTCCTAATTGCTGTACCTGCCTGTTTACTTTCTTTGACTGCTGTACAGGAATACTCTGATCCCACATTTCCCAATATATCACCATTTAAATAATATTCCATATTTCTGTTTTTCACACTGAAGAGTATAACTTCACATTTAGTCGCTTTATACTGCATGTGCCATATGTTTATCCACTCACTCAAATAGATTACCCTGGAACCTCCATGCATCCTAAATCTCACTCAATGTTGTTTGCTCAGTAAACTATATTGCATTTGGTTCCTTCATCCAGGTCATTTCTGTATATCATGGATAGCTAGGGGCCAAGCACTGATCTCTATATTATACCACTAATCATCACTATTTATTCCCACTTTCTATTTCCAATCTGTCAATCAATTCTTAATCTATGCTAATATATTACCCCAAACCCTTGCGCATTAATTTTATCCCCTAACCTCTTAGGTTGGCCCTTATCAACAGCCTTCTTGACATCCAAATATGCTGCATCTACTGGTTCTCCCATATCTCTGACACTAGGTAGATCCTCAAAAACGCTCCAGTAGTTTTGTTAAATGTGACTTCCCTTTCATAAACCCATGTTAACTTTGTCTAATCCCGTTGATGCTTTCTAAGTGTTCCGTTATCACTTTTTTTTATAATAGACAATGATTTGCCCCACAATTAACATTAGACTAACTGGTCTGTCTTTGTCTATTTTTTGGTTTCCTCTTATTTAAAAAAAAGTGTGATTACATTTGCCACCTTCCACTCTTCAGAATCTACAGAATTTTAGAGGATGAGCGAGATTCCATGCCAGGGCCACTTTTGTACTCTGGAATGCAGACTCTCTGGCCCTAGTGATTTGTCAGCCTTCAAAACCATTAATTTTTCTAGCACTTTTTTTAAAACTAATATTGACTTTCATGGAAGAGTACTGATTCATCAGCTACAGGGGGGTTGGGCGATGGTCAGTGGAAATCAGCAGGTAGTTTTCATCATGATTGACCTGATGCCATCTGACTTCTTGTGTCCAAAGGCAATTTTGAGAACAGCAAATGAAATTTCTTTCCAACTGTATATACCACAGTGCATATGTCCCCTTTCAACTCCAGTTTGATTTAACTGTCACCCCACCTCTCCCTCACCTTTGGTGTTCTGCACTGCACTAACAGACTTTGCATGTAAATGAATCAATTGGAAAACATGGGTGATTGATAGTGGTCAATAAGTGAAACATACCACAGGTGATGTGATAAGGGAAAAAGAAAAAACTGTTCAGTTGTGTGTAAGAGCACTTCCAGATATAGAAAAAAAAGACAAAGAATATACCATCATGTGACCACACCTGGAGAGTTTGTCATCAGCTAAGTAATCAACTTTCAATCTGGGGTTTCCTCATTTCACAATCCACTTTCCCTCAAATTGCTCTCCCAATATCTCCCATTACCTTCTTCTTTTCCTTCTCTTTCCTCCTTCCCCTCTGCTCAAATCTTATTCAAAGCCCTCCTTTCCCTCACTGTCCATCAATTCCCCTCTGTCTCATATTATCATTCTGCCTCACTGTTCCCTTTTTCTCTCTTTCATAAAATTCCTTTATCCCTCTCCCTGTTTCCTCTCTCTTTCTCACCACTTCACCCACCTCTATACCCTTAGACTCTCTCCCCTATCCTTTTCATCCTGTTTGTTTTATTGTGCCACCTCTAACTTTTTTTTAAAAATCCATGCAGTTTTGCACTCCAATATTTCCAGCACAATACGCCACCAGCAAGTATTTTGCATTGAAATTAAAGGCCTCAACTGTCTTTTCTTCCAAAGAGACCTAACTGTAATTTGGTATAAGGCAAAAGCTTTTCACATCTCTCGGCAAGAATTGCCATTCTACTACTGTCCAGGGTTCTAACTGAGCTCACCCCAGGATCTCCAATTGGCCAATTGGAGTGTCCTGACAGAATGACCAAAGGAGGGCACTGTAAGGCTGTCCAATCATGGTAGCAAAAGGCTGATCAAGGTCGAACATTTTTGCAGAGT